>NW_027462066.1:0-44194 GCF_050947455.1 Rhinoderma darwinii
CTGGCAATTAGTATAGAAGCACTGTTTCCCACTGTTTCTGAGGCTAATTCTTGAACCGTAAGTCATAGACGCTAGATCTTGGCGGCATTCGTCTCAGCGCCTGGCAATTAGTATAGAAGCCCTGTCTTTGACTTCTCTGGATGTTTCCCAGGCGAGCTATTGACAAGTAAATCCTAGACGCTCGATCTTGGTTATTTTCGCTTTCGCGGCTGGCAGCAAAGTTCAGAACCATGTTTCTGTGAATAACTCTTGAACCGTAAGTCACAGACGCTCGCTCTTGGCTGCATTCGTTTCAGCTCGTGGCAGCAAGTCTAAAAAACACTATCTTGGACTTCTCTGGATGTTTCCCAGGCGAGCTATTGGCAGCATGTTCAGAACCACTGTTTCTGAGGCTAATTCTTGAACCGTAAGTCATAGACGCTCGATCTTGGCGGCATTCGTCTCAGCGCCTGGCAATTAGTATAGAAGCACTGTTTCCCACTGTTTCTGAGGCTAATTCTTGAACCGTAAGTCATAGACGCTAGATCTTGGCGGCATTCGTCTCAGCGCCTGGCAATTAGTATAGAAGCCCTGTCTTTGACTTCTCTGGATGTTTCCCAGGTGAGCTATTGACAAGTAAATCCTAGACGCTCGATCTTGGTTATTTTCGCTTTCGCGGCTGGCAGCAAAGTTCAGAACCATGTTTCTGTGAATAACTCTTGAACCGTAAGTCACAGACGCTCGCTCTTGGCTGCATTCGTTTGAGCTCGTGGCAGCAAGTCTAAAAAACACTATCTTGGACTTCTCTGGATGTTTCCCAGGCGAGCTATTGGCAGCATGTTCAGAACGACTGTTTCTGAGGCTAATTCTTGAACCGTAAGTCATAGACGCTCGATCTTGGCGGCATTCGTCTCAGCGCCTGGCAATTAGTATAGAAGCACTGTTTCCCACTGTTTCTGAGGCTAATTCTTGAACCGTAAGTCATAGACGCTAGATCTTGGCGGCATTCGTCTCAGCGCCTGGCAATTAGTATAGAAGCACTGTCTTTGACTTCTCTGGATGTTTCCCAGGCGAGCTATTGACAAGTAAATCCTAGACGCTCGATCTAGGTTATTTTCGCTTTCGCGGCTGGCAGCAAAGTTCAGAACCATGTTTCTGTGAATAACTTTTGAACCGTAAGTCACAGACGCTCGCTCTTGGCTGCATTCGTTTCAGCTCGTGGCAGCCAGTCTAAAAAACACAATCTTGGACCTCTCTGGATGTTTCCCAGGCGAGCTATTGGCAGCATGTTCAGAACCACTGTTTCTGAGGCTAATTCTTGAACCGTAAGTCATAGACGCTCGATCTTGGCGGCATTCGTCTCAGCGCCTGGCAATTAGTATAGAAGCACTGTTTCCCACTGTTTCTGAGGCTAATTCTTGAACCGTAAGTCATAGACGCTAGATCGTGGCGGCATTCGTCTCAGCGCCTGGCAATTAGTATAGAAGCACTGTCTTTGACTTCTCTGGATGTTTCCCAGGCGAGCTATTGACAAGTAAATCCTAGACGCTCGATCTTGGTTATTTTCGCTTTCGCGGCTGGCAGCAAAGTTCAGAACCATGTTTCTGTGAATAACTCTTGAACCGTAAGTCACAGACGCTCGCTCTTGGCTGCATTCGTTTCAGCTCGTGGCAGCCAGTCTAAAAAACACTATCTTGGACTTCTCTGGATGTTTCCCAGACGAGCTATTGGCAGCATGTTCAAAACCACTGTTTCTGAGGCTAATTCTTGATCCGTAAGTCTTAGACGCTCGATCTTGGCGGCATTCGTCTCAGCGCCTGGCAATTAGTATAGAAGCACTGTTTCCCACTGTTTCTGAGGCTAATTCTTGAACCGTAAGTCATAGACGCTAGATCGTGGCGGCATTCGTCTCAGCGCCTGGCAATTAGTATAGAAGCACTGTCTTTGACTTCTCTGGATGTTTCCCATGCGAGCTATTGACAAGTAAATCCTAGACGCTCGATCTTGGTTATTTTCGCTTTCGCGGCTGGCAGCAAAGTTCAGAACCATGTTTCTGTGAATAACTCTTGAACCGTAAGTCACAGACGCTCGCTCTTGGCTGCATTCGTTTCAGCTCGTGGCAGCCAGTCTAAAAAACACAATCTTGGACTTCTCTGGATGTTTCCCAGGCGAGCTATTGGCAGCATGTTCAGAACCACTGTTTCTGAGGCTAATTCTTGAACCGTAAGTCATAGACGCTCGATCTTGGCGGCATTCGTCTCAGCGCCTGGCAATTAGTATAGAAGCACTGTTTCCCACTGTTTCTGAGGCTAATTCTTGAACCGTAAGTCATAGACGCTAGATCGTGGCGGCATTCGTCTCAGCACCTGGCAATTAGTATAGAAGCACTGTCTTTGACTTCTCTGGATGTTTCCCAGGCGAGCTATTGACAAGTAAATCCTAGGCGCTCGATCTTGGTTATTTTCGCTTTCGCGGCTGGCAGCAAAGTTCAGAACCATGTTTCTGTGAATAACTCTTGAACCGTAAGTCACAGACGCTCGCTCTTGGCTGCATTCGTTTCAGCTCGTGGCAGCCAGTCTAAAAAACACTATCTTGGACTTCTCTGGATGTTTCCCAGGCGAGCTATTGGCAGCATGTTCAAAACCACTGTTTCTGAGGCTAATTCTTGATCCGTAAGTCTTAGACGCTCGATCTTGGCGGCATTCGTCTCAGCGCCTGGCAATTAGTATAGAAGCACTGTTTCACACTGTTTCTGAGGCTAATTCTTGAACCGTAAGTCATAGACGCTAGATCGTGGCGGCATTCGTCTCAGCGCCTGGCAATTAGTATAGAAGCACTGTCTTTGACTTCTCTGGATGTTTCCCATGCGAGCTATTGACAAGTAAATCCTAGACGCTCGATCTTGGTTATTTTCGCTTTCGCGGCTGGCAGCAAAGTTCAGAACCATGTTTCTGTGAATAACTCTTGAACCGTAAGTCACAGACGCTCGCTCTTGGCTGCATTCGTTTCAGCTCGTGGCAGCCAGTCTAAAAAACACAATCTTGGACTTCTCTGGATGTTTCCCAGGCGAGCTATTGGCAGCATGTTCAGAACCACTGTTTCTGAGGCTAATTCTTGAACCGTAAGTCATAGACGCTCGATCTTGGCGGCATTCGTCTCAGCGCCTGGCAATTAGTATAGAAGCACTGTTTCCCACTGTTTCTGAGGCTAATTCTTGAACCGTAAGTCATAGACGCTAGATCGTGGCGGCATTCGTCTCAGCACCTGGCAATTAGTATAGAAGCACTGTCTTTGACTTCTCTGGATGTTTCCCAGGCGAGCTATTGACAAGTAAATCCTAGGCGCTCGATCTTGGTTATTTTCGCTTTCGCGGCTGGCAGCAAAGTTCAGAACCATGTTTCTGTGAATAACTCTTGAACCGTAAGTCACAGACGCTCGCTCTTGGCTGCATTCGTTTCAGCTCGTGGCAGCCAGTCTAAAAAACACAATCTTGGACTTCTCTGGATGTTTCCCAGACGAGCTATTGGCAGCATGTTCAGAACCACTGTTTCTGAGGCTAATTCTTGAACCGTGTCATAGACGCTCGATCTTGGCGGCATTCGTCTCAGCGCCTGGCAATTAGTATAGAAGCACTGTTTCCCACTGTTTCTGAGGCTAATTCTTGAACCGTAAGTCATAGACGCTAGATCTTGGCGGCATTCGTCTCAGCGCCTGGCAATTAGTATAGAAGCACTGTCTTTGACTTCTCTGGATGTTTCCCAGGCGAGCTATTGACAAGTAAATCCTAGACGCTCGATCTTGGTTATTTTCGCTTTCGCGGCTGGCAGCAAAGTTCAGAACCATGTTTCTGTGAATAACTCTTGAACCGTAAGTCACAGACGCTCGCTCTTGGCTGCATTCGTTTCAGCTTTGGCAGCCAGTCTAAAAAACACAATCTTGGACTTCTCTGGATGTTTCCCAGGCGAGCTATTGGCAGCATGTTCAGAACCACTGTTTCTGAGGCTAATTCTTGAACCGTAAGTCATAGACGCTCTATCTTGGCGGCATTCGTCTCAGCGCCTGGCAATTAGTATAGAAGCACTGTTTCCCACTGTTTCTGAGGCTAATTCTTGAACCGTAAGTCATAGACGCTAGATCTTGGCGGCATTCGTCTCAGCGCCTGGCAATTAGTATAGAAGCACTGTATTTGACTTCTCTGGATGTTTCCCAGGCGAGCTATTGACAAGTAAATCCTAGACGCTCGATCTTGGTTATTTTCGCTTTCGCGGCTGGCAGCAAAGTTCAGAACCATGTTTCTGTGAATAACTCTTGAACCGTAAGTCACAGACGCTCGCTCTTGGCTGCATTCGTTTCAGCTCGTGGCAGCCAGTCTAAAAAACACAATCTTGGACTTCTCTGGATGTTTCCCAGGCGAGCTATTGGCAGCATGTTCAGAACCACTGTTTCTGAGGCTAATTCTTGAACCGTAAGTCATAGACGCTCGCACTTGGCGGCATTCGTCTCAGCGCCTGGCAATTAGTATAGAAGCACTGTTTCCCACTGTTTCTGAGGCTAATTCTTGAACCGTAAGTCATAGACGCTAGATCTTGGCGGCATTCGTCTCAGCGCCTGGCAATTAGTATAGAAGCACTGTCTTTGACTTCTCTGGATGTTTCCCAGGCGAGCTATTGACAAGTAAATCCTAGACGCTCGATCTTGGTTATTTTCGCTTTCGCGGCTGGCAGCAAAGTTCAGAACCATGTTTCTGTGAATAACTCTTGAACCGTAAGTCACAGACGCTCGCTCTTGGCTGCATTAGTTTCAGCTCGTGGCAGCCAGTCTAAAAAACACTATCTTGGACTTCTCTGGATGTTTCCCAGGCGAGCTATTGGCAGCATGTTCAGAACCACTGTTTCTGAGGCTAATTCTTGAACCGTAAGTCTTAGACGCTCGATCTTGGCGGCATTCGTCTCAGCGCCTGGCAATTAGTATAGAAGCACTGTCTTTGACTTCTCTGGATGTTTCCCAGGCGAGCTATTGACAAGTAAATCTTAGACGCTCGATCTTGGTTATTTTCGCTTTCGCGGCTGGCAGCAAAGTTCAGAACCATGTTTCTGTGAATAACTCTTGAACCGTAAGTCACAGACGCTCGCTCTTGGCTGCATTCGTTTCAGCTCGTGGCAGCCAGTCTAAAAAACACTATCTTGGACTTCTCTGGATGTTTCCCAGGCGAGCTATTGGCAGCATGTTCAGAACCACTGTTTCTGAGGCTAATTCTTGAACCGTAAGTCATAGACGCTCGATCTTGGCGGCATTCGTCTCAGCGCCTGGCAATTAGTATAGAAGCACTATTTCCCACTGTTTCTGAGGCTAATTCTTGAACCGTAAGTCATAGACGCTAGATCTTGGCGGCATTCGTCTCAGCGCCTGGCAATTAGTATAGAAGCCCTGTCTTTGACTTCTCTGGATGTTTCCCAGGCGAGCTATTGACAAGTAAATCCTAGACGCTCGATCTTGGTTATTTTCGCTTTCGCGGCTGGCAGCAAAGTTCAGTACCATGTTTCTGTGAATAACTTTTGAACCGTAAGTCACAGACGCTCGCTCTTGGCTGCATTCGTTTCAGCTCGTGGCAGCCAGTCTAAAAAACACAATCTTGGACTTCTCTGGATGTTTCCCAGGCGAGCTATTGGCAGCATGTTCAGAACCACTGTTTCTGAGGCTAATTCTTGAACCGTAAGTCATAGACGCTCGATCTTGGCGGCATTCGTCTCAGCGCCTGGCAATTAGTACAGAAGCACTGTTTCCCACTGTTTCTGAGGCTAATTCTTGAACCGTAAGTCATAGACGCTAGATCTTGGCGGCATTCGTCTCAGCGCCTGGCAATTAGTATAGAAGCACTGTTTCCCACTGTTTCTGAGGCTAATTCTTGAACCGTAAGTCATAGACGCTAGATCGTGGCGGCATTCGTCTCAGCACCTGGCAATTAGTATAGAAGCACTGTCTTTGACTTCTCTGGATGTTTCCCAGGCGAGCTATTGACAAGTAAATCCTAGGCGCTCGATCTTGGTTATTTTCGCTTTCGCGGCTGGCAGCAAAGTTCAGAACCATGTTTCTGTGAATAACTCTTGAACCGTAAGTCACAGACGCTCGCTCTTGGCTGCATTCGTTTCAGCTCGTGGCAGCCAGTCTAAAAAACACAATCTTGGACTTCTCTGGATGTTTCCCAGACGAGCTATTGGCAGCATGTTCAGAACCACTGTTTCTGAGGCTAATTCTTGAACCGTGTCATAGACGCTCGATCTTGGCGGCATTCGTCTCAGCGCCTGGCAATTAGTATAGAAGCACTGTTTCCCACTGTTTCTGAGGCTAATTCTTGAACCGTAAGTCATAGACGCTAGATCTTGGCGGCATTCGTCTCAGCGCCTGGCAATTAGTATAGAAGCACTGTCTTTGACTTCTCTGGATGTTTCCCAGGCGAGCTATTGACAAGTAAATCCTAGACGCTCGATCTTGGTTATTTTCGCTTTCGCGGCTGGCAGCAAAGTTCAGAACCATGTTTCTGTGAATAACTCTTGAACCGTAAGTCACAGACGCTCGCTCTTGGCTGCATTCGTTTCAGCTTTGGCAGCCAGTCTAAAAAACACAATCTTGGACTTCTCTGGATGTTTCCCAGGCGAGCTATTGGCAGCATGTTCAGAACCACTGTTTCTGAGGCTAATTCTTGAACCGTAAGTCATAGACGCTCTATCTTGGCGGCATTCGTCTCAGCGCCTGGCAATTAGTATAGAAGCACTGTTTCCCACTGTTTCTGAGGCTAAGTCTTGAACCGTAAGTCATAGACGCTAGATCTTGGCGGCATTCGTCTCAGCGCCTGGCAATTAGTATAGAAGCACTGTATTTGACTTCTCTGGATGTTTCCCAGGCGAGCTATTGACAAGTAAATCCTAGACGCTCGATCTTGGTTATTTTCGCTTTCGCGGCTGGCAGCAAAGTTCAGAACCATGTTTCTGTGAATAACTCTTGAACCGTAAGTCACAGACGCTCGCTCTTGGCTGCATTCGTTTCAGCTCGTGGCAGCCAGTCTAAAAAACACAATCTTGGACTTCTCTGGATGTTTCCCAGGCGAGCTATTGGCAGCATGTTCAGAACCACTGTTTCTGAGGCTAATTCTTGAACCGTAAGTCATAGACGCTCGCACTTGGCGGCATTCGTCTCAGCGCCTGGCAATTAGTATAGAAGCACTGTTTCCCACTGTTTCTGAGGCTAATTCTTGAACCGTAAGTCATAGACGCTAGATCTTGGCGGCATTCGTCTCAGCGCCTGGCAATTAGTATAGAAGCACTGTCTTTGACTTCTCTGGATGTTTCCCAGGCGAGCTATTGACAAGTAAATCCTAGACGCTCGATCTTGGTTATTTTCGCTTTCGCGGCTGGCAGCAAAGTTCAGAACCATGTTTCTGTGAATAACTCTTGAACCGTAAGTCACAGACGCTCGCTCTTGGCTGCATTAGTTTCAGCTCGTGGCAGCCAGTCTAAAAAACACTATCTTGGACTTCTCTGGATGTTTCCCAGGCGAGCTATTGGCAGCATGTTCAGAACCACTGTTTCTGAGGCTAATTCTTGAACCGTAAGTCTTAGACGCTCGATCTTGGCGGCATTCGTCTCAGCGCCTGGCAATTAGTATAGAAGCACTGTCTTTGACTTCTCTGGATGTTTCCCAGGCGAGCTATTGACAAGTAAATCTTAGACGCTCGATCTTGGTTATTTTCGCTTTCGCGGCTGGCAGCAAAGTTCAGAACCATGTTTCTGTGAATAACTCTTGAACCGTAAGTCACAGACGCTCGCTCTTGGCTGCATTCGTTTCAGCTCGTGGCAGCCAGTCTAAAAAACACTATCTTGGACTTCTCTGGATGTTTCCCAGGCGAGCTATTGGCAGCATGTTCAGAACCACTGTTTCTGAGGCTAATTCTTGAAC
This sequence comes from Rhinoderma darwinii, assembly GCF_050947455.1. Taxonomy (NCBI): domain Eukaryota; kingdom Metazoa; phylum Chordata; class Amphibia; order Anura; family Rhinodermatidae; genus Rhinoderma; species Rhinoderma darwinii. The sequence continues at coordinate 7,933 of NW_027462066.1, forward strand.
CGTAAGTCATAGACGCTCGATCTTGGCTGCATTCGTCTCAGCGCCTGGCAATTAGTATAGAAGCACTATTTCCCACTGTTTCTGAGGCTAATTCTTGAACCGTAAGTCATAGACGCTAGATCTTGGCGGCATTCGTCTCAGCGCCTGGCAATTAGTATAGAAGCCCTGTCTTTGACTTCTCTGGATGTTTCCCAGGCGAGCTATTGACAAGTAAATCCTAGACGCTCGATCTTGGTTATTTTCGCTTTCGCGGCTGGCAGCAAAGTTCAGTACCATGTTTCTGTGAATAACTTTTGAACCGTAAGTCACAGACGCTCGCTCTTGGCTGCATTCGTTTCAGCTCGTGGCAGCCAGTCTAAAAAACACAATCTTGGACTTCTCTGGATGTTTCCCAGGCGAGCTATTGGCAGCATGTTCAGAACCACTGTTTCTGAGGCTAATTCTTGAACCGTAAGTCATAGACGCTCGATCTTGGCGGCATTCGTCTCAGCGCCTGGCAATTAGTACAGAAGCACTGTTTCCCACTGTTTCTGAGGCTAATTCTTGAACCGTAAGTCATAGACGCTAGATCTTGGCGGCATTCGTCTCAGCGCCTGGCAATTAGTATAGAAGCACTGTTTCCCACTGTTTCTGAGGCTAATTCTTGAACCGTAAGTCATAGACGCTAGATCTTGGCGGCATTCGTCTCAGCACCTGGCAATTAGTATAGAAGCACTGTCTTTGACTTCTCTGGATGTTTCCCAGGCGAGCTATTGACAAGTAAATCCTAGACGCTCGATCTTGGTTATTTTCGCTTTCGCGGCTGGCAGCAAAGTTCAGAACCATGTTTCTGTGAATAACTCTTGAACCGTAAGTCACAGACGCTCGCTCTTGGCTGCATTCGTTTCAGCTCGTGGCAGCCAGTCTAAAAAACACTATCTTTGACTTCTCTGGATGTTTCCCAGGCGAGCTATTGGCAGCATGTTCAGAACCATGTTTCTGTGAATAACTTTTGAACCGTAAGTCACAGACGCTCGCTCTTGGCTGCATTCGTTTCAGCTCGTGGCAGCCTGTCTAAAAAACACAATCTTGGACTTCTCTGGATGTTTCCCAGGCGAGCTATTGGCAGCATGTTCAGAACCACTGTTTCTGAGGCTAATTCTTGAACCGTAAGTCATAGACGCTCGATCTTGGCGGCATTCGTCTCAGCGCCTGGCAATTAGTATAGAAGCACTGTTTCCCACTGTTTCTGAGGCTAATTCTTGAACCGTAAGTCATAGACGCTAGATCTTGGCGGCATTCGTCTCAGCGCCTGGCAATTAGTATAGAAGCACTGTTTCCCACTGTTTCTGAGGCTAATTCTTGAACCGTAAGTCATAGACGCTAGATCTTGGCGGCATTCGTCTCAGCGCCTGGCAATTAGTATAGAAGCACTGTCTTTGACTTCTCTGGATGTTTCCCAGGCGAGCTATTGACAAGTAAATCCTAGACGCTCGATCTTGGTTATTTTCGCTTTCGCGGCTGGCAGCAAAGTTCAGAACCATGTTTCTGTGAATAACTTTTGAACCGTAAGTCACAGACGCTCGCTCTTGGCTGCATTCGTTTCAGCTCGTGGCAGCCAGTCTAAAAAACACTATCTTTGACTTCTCTGGATGTTTCCCAGGCGAGCTATTGGCAGCATGTTCAGAACCACTGTTTCTGAGGCTAATTCTTAAACCGTAAGTCATAGACGCTCGATCTTGGCGGCATTCGTCTCAGCGCCTGGCAATTAGTATAGAAGCACTGTTTCCCACTGTTTCTGAGGCTAATTCTTGAACCGTAAGTCATAGACGCTAGATCTTGGCGGCATTCGTCTCAGCGCCTGGCAATTAGTATAGAAGCACTGTCTTTGACTTCTCTGGATGTTTCCCAGACGAGCTATTGACAAGTAAATCCTAGACGCTCGATCTTGGTTATTTTCGCTTTCGCGGCTGGCAGCAAAGTTCAGAACCATGTTTCTGTGAATAACTCTTGAACCGTAAGTCACAGACGCTCGCTCTTGGCTGCATTAGTTTCAGCTCGTGGCAGCCAGTCTAAAAAACACTATCTTGGACTTCTCTGGATGTTTCCCAGGCGAGCTATTGGCAGCATGTTCAGAACCACTGTTTCTGAGGCTAATTCTTGAACCGTAAGTCTTAGACGCTCGATCTTGGCGGCATTCGTCTCAGCGCCTGGCATTTAGTATAGAAGCACTGTCTTTGACTTCTCTGGATGTTTCCCAGACGAGCTATTGACAAGTAGATCCTAGACGCTCGATCTTGGTTATTTTCGCTTTCGCGGCTGGCAGCAAAGTTCAGAACCATGTTTCTGTGAATAACTCTTGAACCGTAAGTCACAGACGCTCGCTCTTGGCTGCATTAGTTTCAGCTCGTGGCAGCCAGTCTAAAAAACACTATCTTTGACTTCTCTGGATGTTTCCCAGGCGAGCTATTGGCAGCATGTTCAGAACCATGTTTCTGTGAATAACTTTTGAACCGTAAGTCACAGACGCTCGCTCTTGGCTGCATTCGTTTCAGCTCGTGGCAGCCTGTCTAAAAAACACAATCTTGGACTTCTCTGGATGTTTCCCAGGCGAGCTATTGGCAGCATGTTCAGAACCACTGTTTCTGAGGCTAATTCTTGAACCGTAAGTCATAGACGCTCGATCTTGGCGGCATTCGTCTCAGCGCCTGGCAATTAGTATAGAAGCACTGTTTCCCACTGTTTCTGAGGCTAATTCTTGAACCGTAAGTCATAGACGCTAGATCTTGGCGGCATTCGTCTCAGCGCCTGGCAATTAGTATAGAAGCACTGTTTCCCACTGTTTCTGAGGCTAATTCTTGAACCGTAAGTCATAGACGCTAGATCTTGGCGGCATTCGTCTCAGCGCCTGGCAATTAGTATAGAAGCACTGTCTTTGACTTCTCTGGATGTTTCCCAGGCGAGCTATTGACAAGTAAATCCTAGACGCTCGATCTTGGTTATTTTCGCTTTCGCGGCTGGCAGCAAAGTTCAGAACCATGTTTCTGTGAATAACTTTTGAACCGTAAGTCACAGACGCTCGCTCTTGGCTGCATTCGTTTCAGCTCGTGGCAGCCAGTCTAAAAAACACTATCTTTGACTTCTCTGGATGTTTCCCAGGCGAGCTATTGGCAGCATGTTCAGAACCACTGTTTCTGAGGCTAATTCTTAAACCGTAAGTCATAGACGCTCGATCTTGGCGGCATTCGTCTCAGCGCCTGGCAATTAGTATAGAAGCACTGTTTCCCACTGTTTCTGAGGCTAATTCTTGAACCGTAAGTCATAGACGCTAGATCTTGGCGGCATTCGTCTCAGCGCCTGGCAATTAGTATAGAAGCACTGTCTTTGACTTCTCTGGATGTTTCCCAGACGAGCTATTGACAAGTAAATCCTAGACGCTCGATCTTGGTTATTTTCGCTTTCGCGGCTGGCAGCAAAGTTCAGAACCATGTTTCTGTGAATAACTCTTGAACCGTAAGTCACAGACGCTCGCTCTTGGCTGCATTAGTTTCAGCTCGTGGCAGCCAGTCTAAAAAACACTATCTTGGACTTCTCTGGATGTTTCCCAGGCGAGCTATTGGCAGCATGTTCAGAACCACTGTTTCTGAGGCTAATTCTTGAACCGTAAGTCTTAGACGCTCGATCTTGGCGGCATTCGTCTCAGCGCCTGGCATTTAGTATAGAAGCACTGTCTTTGACTTCTCTGGATGTTTCCCAGACGAGCTATTGACAAGTAGATCCTAGACGCTCGATCTTGGTTATTTTCGCTTTCGCGGCTGGCAGCAAAGTTCAGAACCATGTTTCTGTGAATAACTCTTGAACCGTAAGTCACAGACGCTCGCTCTTGGCTGCATTAGTTTCAGCTCGTGGCAGCCAGTCTAAAAAACACTATCTTGGACTTCTCTGGATGTTTCCCAGGCGAGCTATTGGCAGCATGTTCAGAACCACTGTTTCTGAGGCTAATTCTTGAACCGTAAGTCTTAGACGCTCGATCTTGGCGGCATTCGTCTCAGCGCCTGGCAATTAGTATAGAAGCACTGTCTTTGACTTCTCTGGATGTTTCCCAGGCGAGCTATTGACAAGAAAATCCTAGACGCTCGATCTTGGTTATTTTCGCTTTCGCGGCTGGCAGCAAAGTTCAGAACCATGTTTCTGTGAATAACTCTTGAACCGTAAGTCACAGACGCTCGCTCTTGGCTGCATTCGTTTCAGCTCGTGGCAGCCAGTCTAAAAAACACTATCTTGGACTTCTCTGGATGTTTCCCAGGCGAGCTATTGGCAGCATGTTCAGAACCACTGTTTCTGAGGCTAATTCTTGAACCGTAAGTCATAGACGCTCGATCTTAGCGGCATTCGTCTCAGCGCCTGGCAATTAGTATAGAAGCACTATTTCCCACTGTTTCTGAGGCTAATTCTTGAACCGTAAGTCATAGACGCTAGATCTTGGCGGCATTCGTCTCAGCGCCTGGCAATTAGTATAGAAGCCCTGTCTTTGACTTCTCTGGATGTTTCCCAGGCGAGCTATTGACAAGTAAATCCTAGACGCTCGATCTTGGTTATTTTCGCTTTCGCGGCTGGCAGCAAAGTTCAGTACCATGTTTCTGTGAATAACTTTTGAACCGTAAGTCACAGACGCTCGCTCTTGGCTGCATTCGTTTCAGCTCGTGGCAGCCAGTCTAAAAAACACAATCTTGGACTTCTCTGGATGTTTCCCAGGCGAGCTATTGGCAGCATGTTCAGAACCACTGTTTCTGAGGCTAATTCTTGAACCGTAAGTCATAGACGCTCGATCTTGGCGGCATTCGTCTCAGCGCCTGGCAATTAGTATAGAAGCACTGTTTCCCACTGTTTCTGAGGCTAATTCTTGAACCGTAAGTCATAGACGCTAGATCTTGGCGGCATTCGTCTCAGCGCCTGGCAATTAGTGTAGAAGCACTGTCTTTGACTTCTCTGGATGTTTCCCAGGCGAGCTATTGACAAGTAAATCCTAGACGCTCGATCTTGGTTATTTTCGCTTTCGCGGCTGGCAGCAAAGTTCAGAACCATGTTTCTGTGAATAACTCTTGAACCGTAAGTCACAGACGCTCGCTCTTGGCTGCATTCGTTTCAGCTCGTGGCAGCCAGTCTAAAAAACACTATCTTGGACTTCTCTGGATGTTTCCCAGGCGAGCTATTGGCAGCATGTTCAGAACCACTGTTTCTGAGGCTAATTCTTGAACCGTAAGTCATAGACGCTAGATCTTGGCGGCATTCGTCTCAGCGCCTGGCAATTAGTATAGAAGCACTGTCTTTGACTTCTCTGGATGTTTCCCAGGCGAGCTATTGACAAGTAAATCCTAGACGCTCGATCTTGGTTATTTTCGCTTTCGCGGCTGGCAGCAAAGTTCAGAACCATGTTTCTGTGAATAACTCTTGAACCGTAAGTCACAGACGCTCGCTCTTGGCTGCATTCGTTTCAGCTCGTGGCAGCCAGTCTAAAAAACACTATCTTGGACTTCTCTGGATGTTTCCCAGGCGAGCTATTGGCAGCATGTTCAGAACCACTGTTTCTGAGGCTAATTCTTGAACCGTAAGTCATAGACGCTCGATATTGGCGGCATTCGTCTCAGCGCCTGGCAATTAGTATAGAAGCACTATTTCCCACTGTTTCTGAGGCTAATTCTTGAACCGTAAGTCATAGACGCTAGATCTTGGCGGCATTCGTCTCAGCGCCTGGCAATTAGTTTAGAAGCCCTGTCTTTGACTTCTCTGGATGTTTCCCAGGCGAGCTATTGACAAGTAAATCCTAGACGCTCGATCTTGGTTATTTTCGCTTTCGCGGCTGGCAGCAAAGTTCAGTACCATGTTTCTGTGAATAACTTTTGAACCGTAAGTCACAGACGCTCGCTCTTGGCTGCATTCGTTTCAGCTCGTGGCAGCCTGTCTAAAAAACACAATCTTGGACTTCTCTGGATGTTTCCCAGGCGAGCTATTGGCAGCATGTTCAGAACCACTGTTTCTGAGGCTAATTCTTGAACCGTGTCATAGACGCTCGATCTTGGCGGCATTCGTCTCAGCGCCTGGCAATTAGTATAGAAGCACTGTTTCCCACTGTTTCTGAGGCTAATTCTTGAACCGTAAGTCATAGACGCTAGATCTTGGCGGCATTCGTCTCAGCGCCTGGCAATTAGTATAGAAGCACTGTCTTTGACTTCTCTGGATGTTTCCCAGGCGAGCTATTGACAAGTAAATCCTAGACGCTCGATCTTGGTTATTTTCGCTTTCGCGGCTGGCAGCAAAGTTCAGAACCATGTTTCTGTGAATAACTCTTGAACCGTAAGTCACAGACGCTCGCTCTTGGCTGCATTCGTTTCAGCTTTGGCAGCCAGTCTAAAAAACACAATCTTGGACTTCTCTGGATGTTTCCCAGGCGAGCTATTGGCAGCATGTTCAGAACCACTGTTTCTGAGGCTAATTCTTGAACCGTAAGTCATAGACGCTCTATCTTGGCGGCATTCGTCTCAGCGCCTGGCAATTAGTATAGAAGCACTGTTTCCCACTGTTTCTGAGGCTAATTCTTGAACCGTAAGTCATAGACGCTAGATCTTGGCGGCATTCGTCTCAGCGCCTGGCAATTAGTATAGAAGCACTGTATTTGACTTCTCTGGATGTTTCCCAGGCGAGCTATTGACAAGTAAATCCTAGACGCTCGATCTTGGTTATTTTCGCTTTCGCGGCTGGCAGCAAAGTTCAGAACCATGTTTCTGTGAATAACTCTTGAACCGTAAGTCACAGACGCTCGCTCTTGGCTGCATTCGTTTCAGCTCGTGGCAGCCAGTCTAAAAAACACAATCTTGGACTTCTCTGGATGTTTCCCAGGCGAGCTATTGGCAGCATGTTCAGAACCACTGTTTCTGAGGCTAATTCTTGAACCGTAAGTCATAGACGCTCGCACTTGGCGGCATTCGTCTCAGCGCCTGGCAATTAGTATAGAAGCACTGTTTCCCACTGTTTCTGAGGCTAATTCTTGAACCGTAAGTCATAGACGCTAGATCTTGGCGGCATTCGTCTCAGCGCCTGGCAATTAGTATAGAAGCACTGTCTTTGACTTCTCTGGATGTTTCCCAGGCGAGCTATTGACAAGTAAATCCTAGACGCTCGATCTTGGTTATTTTCGCTTTCGCGGCTGGCAGCAAAGTTCAGAACCATGTTTCTGTGAATAACTCTTGAACCGTAAGTCACAGACGCTCGCTCTTGGCTGCATTAGTTTCAGCTCGTGGCAGCCAGTCTAAAAAACACTATCTTGGACTTCTCTGGATGTTTCCCAGGCGAGCTATTGGCAGCATGTTCAGAACCACTGTTTCTGAGGCTAATTCTTGAACCGTAAGTCATAGACGCTCGATCTTGGCGGCATTCGTCTCAGCGCCTGGCAATTAGTATAGAAGCACTATTTCCCACTGTTTCTGAGGCTAATTCTTGAACCGTAAGTCATAGACGCTAGATCTTGGCGGCATTCGTCTCAGCGCCTGGCAATTAGTATAGAAGCCCTGTCTTTGACTTCTCTGGATGTTTCCCAGGCGAGCTATTGACAAGTAAATCCTAGACGCTCGATCTTGGTTATTTTCGCTTTCGCGGCTGGCAGCAAAGTTCAGTACCATGTTTCTGTGAATAACTTTTGAACCGTAAGTCACAGACGCTCGCTCTTGGCTGCATTCGTTTCAGCTCGTGGCAGCCAGTCTAAAAAACACAATCTTGGACTTCTCTGGATGTTTCCCAGGCGAGCTATTGGCAGCATGTTCAGAACCACTGTTTCTGAGGCTAATTCTTGAACCGTAAGTCATAGACGCTCGATCTTGGCGGCATTCGTCTCAGCGCCTGGCAATTAGTACAGAAGCACTGTTTCCCACTGTTTCTGAGGCTAATTCTTGAACCGTAAGTCATAGACGCTAGATCTTGGCGGCATTCGTCTCAGCGCCTGGCAATTAGTATAGAAGCACTGTTTCCCACTGTTTCTGAGGCTAATTCTTGAACCGTAAGTCATAGACGCTAGATCTTGGCGGCATTCGTCTCAGCGCCTGGCAATTAGTATAGAAGCACTGTCTTTGACTTCTCTGGATGTTTCCCAGGCGAGCTATTGACAAGTAAATCCTAGACGCTCGATCTTGGTTATTTTCGCTTTCGCGGCTGGCAGCAAAGTTCAGAACCATGTTTCTGTGAATAACTCTTGAACCGTAAGTCACAGACGCTCGCTCTTGGCTGCATTCGTTTCAGCTCGTGGCAGCCAGTCTAAAAAACACTATCTTGGACTTCTCTGGATGTTTCCCAGGCGAGCTATTGGCAGCATGTTCAGAACGACTGTTTCTGAGGCTAATTCTTGAACCGTAAGTCATAGACGCTCGATCTTGGCGGCATTCGTCTCAGCGCCTGCCAATTAGTATAGAAGCACTGTTTCCCACTGTTTCTGAGGCTAATTCTTGAACCGTAAGTCATAGACGCTAGATCTTGGCGGCATTCGTCTCAGCACCTGGCAATTAGTATAGAAGCACTGTCTTTGACTTCTCTGGATGTTTCCCAGGCGAGCTATTGACAAGTAAATCCTAGACGCTCGATCTTGGTTATTTTCGCTTTCGCGGCTGGCAGCAAAGTTCAGAACCATGTTTCTGTGAATAACTCTTGAACCGTAAGTCACAGACGCTCGCTCTTGGCTGCATTCGTTTCAGCTCGTGGCAGCCAGTCTAAAAAACACTATCTTTGACTTCTCTGGATGTTTCCCAGGCGAGCTATTGGCAGCATGTTCAGAACCATGTTTCTGTGAATAACTTTTGAACCGTAAGTCACAGACGCTCGCTCTTGGCTGCATTCGTTTCAGCTCGTGGCAGCCTGTCTAAAAAACACAATCTTGGACTTCTCTGGATGTTTCCCAGGCGAGCTATTGGCAGCATGTTCAGAACCACTGTTTCTGAGGCTAATTCTTGAACCGTAAGTCATAGACGCTCGATCTTGGCGGCATTCGTCTCAGCGCCTGGCAATTAGTATAGAAGCACTGTTTCCCACTGTTTCTGAGGCTAATTCTTGAACCGTAAGTCATAGACGCTAGATCTTGGCGGCATTCGTCTCAGCGCCTGGCAATTAGTATAGAAGCACTGTTTCCCACTGTTTCTGAGGCTAATTCTTGAACCGTAAGTCATAGACGCTAGATCTTGGCGGCATTCGTCTCAGCGCCTGGCAATTAGTATAGAAGCACTGTCTTTGACTTCTCTGGATGTTTCCCAGGCGAGCTATTGACAAGTAAATCCTAGACGCTCGATCTTGGTTATTTTCGCTTTCGCGGCTGGCAGCAAAGTTCAGAACCATGTTTCTGTGAATAACTTTTGAACCGTAAGTCACAGACGCTCGCTCTTGGCTGCATTCGTTTCAGCTCGTGGCAGCCAGTCTAAAAAACACTATCTTTGACTTCTCTGGATGTTTCCCAGGCGAGCTATTGGCAGCATGTTCAGAACCACTGTTTCTGAGGCTAATTCTTGAACCGTGTCATAGACGCTCGATCTTGGCGGCATTCGTCTCAGCGCCTGGCAATTAGTATAGAAGCACTGTTTCCCACTGTTTCTGAGGCTAATTCTTGAACCGTAAGTCATAGACGCTAGATCTTGGCGGCATTCGTCTCAGCGCCTGGCAATTAGTATAGAAGCACCGTCTTTGACTTCTCTGGATGTTTCCCAGGCGAGCTTTTGACAAGTAAATCCTAGACGCTCGATCTTGGTTATTTTCGCTTTCGCGGCTGGCAGCAAAGTTCAGAACCATGTTTCTGTGAATAACTTTTGAACCGTAAGTCACAGACGCTCGCTCTTGGCTGCATTCGTTTCAGCTCGTGGCAGCCAGTCTAAAAAACACTATCTTGGACTTCTCTGGATGTTTCCCAGGCGAGCTATTGGCAGCATGTTCAGAACGACTGTTTCTGAGGCTAATTCTTAAACCGTAAGTCATAGACGCTCGATCTTGGCGGCATTCGTCTCAGCGCCTGGCAATTAGTATAGAAGCACTGTTTCCCACTGTTTCTGAGGCTAATTCTTGAACCGTAAGTCATAGACGCTAGATCTTGGCGGCATTCGTCTCAGCGCCTGGCAATTAGTATAGAAGCACTGTCTTTGACTTCTCTGGATGTTTCCCAGACGAGCTATTGACAAGTAAATCCTAGACGCTCGATCTTGGTTATTTTCGCTTTCGCGGCTGGCAGCAAAGTTCAGAACCATGTTTCTGTGAATAACTCTTGAACCGTAAGTCACAGACGCTCGCTCTTGGCTGCATTAGTTTCAGCTCGTGGCAGCCAGTCTAAAAAACACTATCTTGGACTTCTCTGGATGTTTCCCAGGCGAGCTATTGGCAGCATGTTCAGAACCACTGTTTCTGAGGCTAATTCTTGAACCGTAAGTCTTAGACGCTCGATCTTGGCGGCATTCGTCTCAGCGCCTGGCATTTAGTATAGAAGCACTGTCTTTGACTTCTCTGGATGTTTCCCAGACGAGCTATTGACAAGTAAATCCTAGACGCTCGATCTTGGTTATTTTCGCTTTCGCGGCTGGCAGCAAAGTTCAGAACCATGTTTCTGTGAATAACTCTTGAACCGTAAGTCACAGACGCTCGCTCTTGGCTGCATTAGTTTCAGCTCGTGGCAGCCAGTCTAAAAAACACTATCTTGGACTTCTCTGGATGTTTCCCAGGCGAGCTATTGGCAGCATGTTCAGAACCACTGTTTCTGAGGCTAATTCTTGAACCGTAAGTCTTAGACGCTCGATCTTGGCGGCATTCGTCTCAGCGCCTGGCAATTAGTATAGAAGCACTGTCTTTGACTTCTCTGGATGTTTCCCAGGCGAGCTATTGACAAGAAAATCCTAGACGCTCGATCTTGGTTATTTTCGCTTTCGCGGCTGGCAGCAAAGTTCAGAACCATGTTTCTGTGAATAACTCTTGAACCGTAAGTCACAGACGCTCGCTCTTGGCTGCATTCGTTTCAGCTCGTGGCAGCCAGTCTAAAAAACACTATCTTGGACTTCTCTGGATGTTTCCCAGGCGAGCTATTGGCAGCATGTTCAGAACCACTGTTTCTGAGGCTAATTCTTGAACCGTAAGTCATAGACGCTCGATCTTGGCGGCATTCGTCTCAGCGCCTGGCAATTAGTATGGAAGCACTATTTCCCACTGTTTCTGAGGCTAATTCTTGAACCGTAAGTCATAGACGCTAGATCTTGGCGGCATTCGTCTCAGCGCCTGGCAATTAGTATAGAAGCCCTGTCTTTGACTTCTCTGGATGTTTCCCAGGCGAGCTATTGACAAGTAAATCCTAGACGCTCGATCTTGGTTATTTTCGCTTTCGCGGCTGGCAGCAAAGTTCAGTACCATGTTTCTGTGAATAACTTTTGAACCGTAAGTCACAGACGCTCGCTCTTGGCTGCATTCGTTTCAGCTCGTGGCAGCCAGTCTAAAAAACACAATCTTGGACTTCTCTGGATGTTTCCCAGGCGAGCTATTGGCAGCATGTTCAGAACCACTGTTTCTGAGGCTAATTCTTGAACCGTAAGTCATAGACGCTCGATCTTGGCGGCATTCGTCTCAGCGCCTGGCAATTAGTATAGAAGCACTGTTTCCCACTGTTTCTGAGGCTAATTCTTGAACCGTAAGTCATAGACGCTAGATCTTGGCGGCATTCGTCTCAGCGCCTGGCAATTAGTGTAGAAGCACTGTCTTTGACTTCTCTGGATGTTTCCCAGGCGAGCTATTGACAAGTAAATCCTAGACGCTCGATCTTGGTTATTTTCGCTTTCGCGGCTGGCAGCAAAGTTCAGAACCATGTTTCTGTGAATAACTCTTGAACCGTAAGTCACAGACGCTCGCTCTTGGCTGCATTCGTTTCAGCTCGTGGCAGCCAGTCTAAAAAACACTATCTTGGACTTCTCTGGATGTTTCCCAGGCGAGCTATTGGCAGCATGTTCAGAACCACTGTTTCTGAGGCTAATTCTTGAACCGTAAGTCATAGACGCTAGATCTTGGCGGCATTCGTCTCAGCGCCTGGCAATTAGTATAGAAGCACTGTCTTTGACTTCTCTGGATGTTTCCCAGGCGAGCTATTGACAAGTAAATCCTAGACGCTCGATCTTGGTTATTTTCGCTTTCGCGGCTGGCAGCAAAGTTCAGAACCATGTTTCTGTGAATAACTCTTGAACCGTAAGTCACAGACGCTCGCTCTTGGCTGCATTCGTTTCAGCTCGTGGCAGCCAGTCTAAAAAACACTATCTTGGACTTCTCTGGATGTTTCCCAGGCGAGCTATTGGCAGCATGTTCAGAACCACTGTTTCTGAGGCTAATTCTTGAACCGTAAGTCTTAGACGCTCGATCTTGGCGGCATTCGTCTCAGCGCCTGGCAATTAGTATAGAAGCACTGTCTTTGACTTCTCTGGATGTTTCCCAGGCGAGCTATTGACAAGAAAATCCTAGACGCTCGATCTTGGTTATTTTCGCTTTCGCGGCTGGCAGCAAAGTTCAGAACCATGTTTCTGCGAATAACTCTTGAACCGTAAGTCACAGACGCTCGCTCTTGGCTGCATTCGTTTCAGCTCGTGGCAGCCAGTCTAAAAAACACTATCTTGGACTTCTCTGGATGTTTCCCAGGCGAGCTATTGGCAGCATGTTCAGAACCACTGTTTCTGAGGCTAATTCTTGAACCGTAAGTCATAGACGCTCGATCTTGGCGGCATTCGTCTCAGCGCCTGGCAATTAGTATAGAAGCACTATTTCCCACTGTTTCTGAGGCTAATTCTTGAACCGTAAGTCATAGACGCTAGATCTTGGCGGCATTCGTCTCAGCGCCTGGCAATTAGTTTAGAAGCCCTGTCTTTGACTTCTCTGGATGTTTCCCAGGCGAGCTATTGACAAGTAAATCCTAGACGCTCGATCTTGGTTATTTTCGCTTTCGCGGCTGGCAGCAAAGTTCAGTACCATGTTTCTGTGAATAACTTTTGAACCGTAAGTCACAGACGCTCGCTCTTGGCTGCATTCGTTTCAGCTCGTGGCAGCCTGTCTAAAAAACACAATCTTGGACTTCTCTGGATGTTTCCCAGGCGAGCTATTGGCAGCATGTTCAGAACCACTGTTTCTGAGGCTAATTCTTGAACCGTAAGTCATAGACGCTCGATCTTGGCGGCATTCGTCTCAGCGCCTGGCAATTAGTATAGAAGCACTGTTTCCCACTGTTTCTGAGGCTAATTCTTGAACCGTGTCATAGACGCTCGATCTTGGCGGCATTCGTCTCAGCGCCTGGCAATTAGTATAGAAGCACTGTTTCCCACTGTTTCTGAGGCTAATTCTTGAACCGTAAGTCATAGACGCTAGATCTTGGCGGCATTCGTCTCAGCGCCTGGCAATTAGTATAGAAGCACCGTCTTTGACTTCTCTGGATGTTTCCCAGGCGAGCTTTTGACAAGTAAATCCTAGACGCTCGATCTTGGTTATTTTCGCTTTCGCGGCTGGCAGCAAAGTTCAGAACCATGTTTCTGTGAATAACTTTTGAACCGTAAGTCACAGACGCTCGCTCTTGGCTGCATTCGTTTCAGCTCGTGGCAGCCAGTCTAAAAAACACAATCTTGGACTTCTCTGGATGTTTCCCAGGCGAGCTATTGGCAGCATGTTCAGAACCACTGTTTCTGAGGCTAATTCTTGAACCGTAAGTCATAGACGCTCGATCTTGGCGGCATTCGTCTCAGCGCCTGGCAATTAGTATAGAAGCACTGTTTCCCACTGTTTCTGAGGCTAATTCTTGAACCGTAAGTCATAGACGCTAGATCTTGGCGGCATTCGTCTCAGCGCCTGGCAATTAGTATAGAAGCACTGTCTTTGACTTCTCTGGATGTTTCCCAGGCGAGCTATTGACAAGTAAATCCTAGACGCTCGATCTTGGTTATTTTCGCTTTCGCGGCTGGCAGCAAAGTTCAGAACCATGTTTCTGTGAATAACTTTTGAACCGTAAGTCACAGACGCTCGCTCTTGGCTGCATTCGTTTCAGCTCGTGGCAGCCTGTCTAAAAAACACAATCTTGGACTTCTCTGGATGTTTCCCAGGCGAGCTATTGGCAGCATGTTCAGAACCACTGTTTCTGAGGCTAATTCTTGAACCGTAAGTCATAGACGCTCGATCTTGGCGGCATTCGTCTCAGCGCCTGGCAATTAGTATAGAAGCACTGTTTCCCACTGTTTCTGAGGCTAATTCTTGAACCGTGTCATAGACGCTCGATCTTGGCGGCATTCGTCTCAGCGCCTGGCAATTAGTATAGAAGCACTGTTTCCCACTGTTTCTGAGGCTAATTCTTGAACCGTAAGTCATAGACGCTAGATCTTGGCGGCATTCGTCTCAGCGCCTGGCAATTAGTATAGAAGCACCGTCTTTGACTTCTCTGGATGTTTCCCAGGCGAGCTTTTGACAAGTAAATCCTAGACGCTCGATCTTGGTTATTTTCGCTTTCGCGGCTGGCAGCAAAGTTCAGAACCATGTTTCTGTGAATAACTTTTGAACCGTAAGTCACAGACGCTCGCTCTTGGCTGCATTCGTTTCAGCTCGTGGCAGCCAGTCTAAAAAACACAATCTTGGACTTCTCTGGATGTTTCCCAGGCGAGCTATTGGCAGCATGTTCAGAACCACTGTTTCTGAGGCTAATTCTTGAACCGTAAGTCATAGACGCTCGATCTTGGCGGCATTCGTCTCAGCGCCTGGCAATTAGTATAGAAGCACTGTTTCCCACTGTTTCTGAGGCTAATTCTTGAACCGTAAGTCATAGACGCTAGATCTTGGCGGCATTCGTCTCAGCGCCTGGCAATTAGTATAGAAGCACCGTCTTTGACTTCTCTGGATGTTTCCCAGGCGAGCTTTTGACAAGTAAATCCTAGACGCTCGATCTTGGTTATTTTCGCTTTCGCGGCTGGCAGCAAAGTTCAGAACCATGTTTCTGTGAATAACTTTTGAACCGTAAGTCACAGACGCTCGCTCTTGGCTGCATTCGTTTCAGCTCGTGGCAGCCAGTCTAAAAAACACTATCTTGGACTTCTCTGGATGTTTCCCAGGCGAGCTATTGGCAGCATGTTCAGAACCACTGTTTCTGAGGCTAATTCTTGAACCGTAAGTCATAGACGCTCGATCTTGGCGGCATTCGTCTCAGCGCCTGGCAATTAGTATAGAAGCACTGTTTCCCACTGTTTCTGAGGCTAATTCTTGAACCGTAAGTCATAGACGCTAGATCTTGGCGGCATTCGTCTCAGCGCCTGGCAATTAGTATAGAAGCACTGTCTTTGACTTCTCTGGATGTTTCCCAGGCGAGCTATTGACAAGTAAATCCTAGACGCTCGATCTTGGTTATTTTCGCTTTCGCGGCTGGCAGCAAAGTTCAGAACCATGTTTCTGTGAATAACTTTTGAACCGTAAGTCACAGACGCTCGCTCTTGGCTGCATTCGTTTCAGCTCGTGGCAGCCTGTCTAAAAAACACAATCTTGGACTTCTCTGGATGTTTCCCAGGCGAGCTATTGGCAGCATGTTCAGAACCACTGTTTCTGAGGCTAATTCTTGAACCGTAAGTCATAGACGCTCGATCTTGGCGGCATTCGTCTCAGCGCCTGGCAATTAGTATAGAAGCACTGTTTCCCACTGTTTCTGAGGCTAATTCTTGAACCGTGTCATAGACGCTCGATCTTGGCGGCATTCGTCTCAGCGCCTGGCAATTAGTATAGAAGCACTGTTTCCCACTGTTTCTGAGGCTAATTCTTGAACCGTAAGTCATAGACGCTAGATCTTGGCGGCATTCGTCTCAGCGCCTGGCAATTAGTATAGAAGCACCGTCTTTGACTTCTCTGGATGTTTCCCAGGCGAGCTTTTGACAAGTAAATCATAGACGCTCGATCTTGGTTATTTTCGCTTTCGCGGCTGGCAGCAAAGTTCTGAACCATGTTTCTGTGAATAACTTTTGAACCGTAAGTCACAGACGCTCGCTCTTGGCTGCATTCGTTTCAGCTCGTGGCAGCCAGTCTAAAAAACACAATCTTGGACTTCTCTGGATGTTTCCCAGGCGAGCTATTGGCAGCATGTTCAGAACCACTGTTTCTGAGGCTAATTCTTGAACCGTAAGTCATAGACGCTCGATCTTGGCGGCATTCGTCTCAGCGCCTGGCAATTAGTATAGAAGCACTGTTTCCCACTGTTTCTGAGGCTAATTCTTGAACCGTAAGTCATAGACGCTAGATCTTGGCGGCATTCGTCTCAGCGCCTGGCAATTAGTATAGAAGCACTGTCTTTGACTTCTCTGGATGTTTCCCAGGCGAGCTATTGACAAGTAAATCCTAGACGCTCGATCTTGGTTATTTTCGCTTTCGCGGCTGGCAGCAAAGTTCAGAACCATGTTTCTGTGAATAACTCTTGAACCGTAAGTCACAGACGCTCGCTCTTGGCTGCATTCGTTTCAGCTCGTGGCAGCCAGTCTAAAAAACACAATCTTGGACTTCTCTGGATGTTTCCCAGGCGAGCTATTGGCAGCATGTTCAGAACCACTGTTTCTGAGGCTAATTCTTGAACCGTAAGTCATAGACGCTCGATCTTGGCGGCATTCGTCTCAGCGCCTGGCAATTAGTATAGAAGCACTGTTTCCCACTGTTTCTGAGGCTAATTCTTGAACCGTAAGTCATAGACGCTAGATCTTGGCGGCATTCGTCTCAGCGCCTGGCAATTAGTATAGAAGCACTGTTTCCCACTGTTTCTGAGGCTAATTCTTGAACCGTAAGTCATAGACGCTAGATCTTGGCGGCATTCGTCTCAGCGCCTGGCAATTAGTATAGAAGCACTGTCTTTGACTTCTCTGGATGTTTCCCAGGCGAGCTATTGACAAGTAAATCCTAGACGCTCGATCTTGGTTATTTTCGCTTTCGCGGCTGGCAGCAAAGTTCAGAACCATGTTTCTGTGAATAACTTTTGAACCGTAAGTCACAGACGCTCGCTCTTGGCTGCATTCGTTTCAGCTCGTGGCAGCCAGTCTAAAAAACACAATCTTGGACTTCTCTGGATGTTTCCCAGGCGAGCTATTGGCAGCATGTTCAGAACCACTGTTTCTGAGGCTAATTCTTGAACCGTAAGTCATAGACGCTCGATCTTGGCGGCATTCGTCTCAGCGCCTGGCAATTAGTATAGAAGCACTGTTTCCCACTGTTTCTGAGGCTAATTCTTGAACCGTAAGTCATAGACGCTAGATCTTGGCGGCATTCGTCTCAGCGCCTGGCAATTAGTATAGAAGCACTGTCTTTGACTTCTCTGGATGTTTCCCAGGCGAGCTATTGACAAGTAAATCCTAGACGCTCGATCTTGGTTATTTTCGCTTTCGCGGCTGGCAGCAAAGTTCAGAACCATGTGTCTGTGAATAACTCTTGAACCGTAAGTCACAGACGCTCGCTCTTGGCTGCATTCGTTTCAGCTCGTGGCAGCCAGTCTAAAAAACACAATCTTGGACTTCTCTGGATGTTTCCCAGGCGAGCTATTGGCAGCATGTTCAGAACCACTGTTTCTGAGGCTAATTCTTGAACCGTAAGTCATAGACGCTCGATCTTGGCGGCATTCGTCTCAGCGCCTGGCAATTAGTATAGAAGCACTGTTTCCCACTGTTTCTGAGGCTAATTCTTGAACCGTGTCATAGACGCTCGATCTTGGCGGCATTCGTCTCAGCGCCTGGCAATTAGTATAGAAGCACTGTTTCCCACTGTTTCTGAGGCTAATTCTTGAACCGTAAGTCATAGACGCTAGATCTTGGCGGCATTCGTCTCAGCGCCTGGCAATTAGTATAGAAGCACCGTCTTTGACTTCTCTGGATGTTTCCCAGGCGAGCTTTTGACAAGTAAATCATAGACGCTCGATCTTGGTTATTTTCGCTTTCGCGGCTGGCAGCAAAGTTCTGAACCATGTTTCTGTGAATAACTTTTGAACCGTAAGTCACAGACGCTCGCTCTTGGCTGCATTCGTTTCAGCTCGTGGCAGCCAGTCTAAAAAACACAATCTTGGACTTCTCTGGATGTTTCCCAGGCGAGCTATTGGCAGCATGTTCAGAACCACTGTTTCTGAGGCTAATTCTTGAACCGTAAGTCATAGACGCTCGATCTTGGCGGCATTCGTCTCAGCGCCTGGCAATTAGTATAGAAGCACTGTTTCCCACTGTTTCTGAGGCTAATTCTTGAACCGTAAGTCATAGACGCTAGATCTTGGCGGCATTCGTCTCAGCGCCTGGCAATTAGTATAGAAGCACTGTCTTTGACTTCTCTGGATGTTTCCCAGGCGAGCTATTGACAAGTAAATCCTAGACGCTCGATCTTGGTTATTTTCGCTTTCGCGGCTGGCAGCAAAGTTCAGAACCATGTTTCTGTGAATAACTCTTGAACCGTAAGTCACAGACGCTCGCTCTTGGCTGCATTCGTTTCAGCTCGTGGCAGCCAGTCTAAAAAACACTATCTTGGACTTATCTGGATGTTTCCCAGGCGAGCTATTGGCAGCATGTTCAGAACGACTGTTTCTGAGGCTAATTCTTGAACCGTAAGTCATAGACGCTCGATCTTGGCGGCATTCGTCTCAGCGCCTGGCAATTAGTATAGAAGCACTGTCTTTGACTTCTCTGGATGTTTCCCAGGCGAGCTATTGACAAGTAAATCCTAGACGCTCGATCTTGGTTATTTTCGCTTTCGCGGCTGGCAGCAAAGTTCAGAACCATGTTTCTGTGAATAACTCTTGAACCGTAAGTCACAGACGCTCGCTCTTGGCTGCATTCGTTTCAGCTCGTGGCAGCCAGTCTAAAAAACACAATCTTGGACTTCTCTGGATGTTTCCCAGGCGAGCTATTGGCAGCATGTTCAGAACCACTGTTTCTGAGGCTAATTCTTGAACCGTAAGTCATAGACGCTCGATCTTGGCGGCATTCGTCTCAGCGCCTGGCAATTAGTATAGAAGCACTGTTTCCCACTGTTTCTGAGGCTAATTCTTGAACCGTAAGTCATAGACGCTAGATCTTGGCGGCATTCGTCTCAGCGCCTGGCAATTAGTATAGAAGCACTGTTTCCCACTGTTTCTGAGGCTAATTCTTGAACCGTAAGTCATAGACGCTAGATCTTGGCGGCATTCGTCTCAGCGCCTGGCAATTAGTATAGAAGCACTGTCTTTGACTTCTCTGGATGTTTCCCAGGCGAGCTATTGACAAGTAAATCCTAGACGCTCGATCTTGGTTATTTTCGCTTTCGCGGCTGGCAGCAAAGTTCAGAACCATGTTTCTGTGAATAACTTTTGAACCGTAAGTCACAGACGCTCGCTCTTGGCTGCATTCGTTTCAGCTCGTGGCAGCCAGTCTAAAAAACACAATCTTGGACTTCTCTGGATGTTTCCCAGGCGAGCTATTGGCAGCATGTTCAGAACCACTGTTTCTGAGGCTAATTCTTGAACCGTAAGTCATAGACGCTCGATCTTGGCGGCATTCGTCTCAGCGCCTGGCAATTAGTATAGAAGCACTGTTTCCCACTGTTTCTGAGGCTAATTCTTGAACCGTAAGTCATAGACGCTAGATCTTGGCGGCATTCGTCTCAGCGCCTGGCAATTAGTATAGAAGCACTGTCTTTGACTTCTCTGGATGTTTCCCAGGCGAGCTATTGACAAGTAAATCCTAGACGCTCGATCTTGGTTATTTTCGCTTTCGCGGCTGGCAGCAAAGTTCAGAACCATGTGTCTGTGAATAACTCTTGAACCGTAAGTCACAGACGCTCGCTCTTGGCTGTATTCGTTTCAGCTCGTGGCAGCCAGTCTAAAAAACACAATCTTGGACTTCTCTGGATGTTTCCCAGGCGAGCTATTGGCAGCATGTTCAGAACCACTGTTTCTGAGGCTAATTCTTGAACCGTAAGTCATAGACGCTCGATCTTGGCGGCATTCGTCTCAGCGCCTGGCAATTAGTATAGAAGCACTGTTTCCCACTGTTTCTGAGGCTAATTCTTGAACCGTGTCATAGACGCTCGATCTTGGCGGCATTCGTCTCAGCGCCTGGCAATTAGTATAGAAGCACTGTTTCCCACTGTTTCTGAGGCTAATTCTTGAACCGTAAGTCATAGACGCTAGATCTTGGCGGCATTCGTCTCAGCGCCTGGCAATTAGTATAGAAGCACCGTCTTTGACTTCTCTGGATGTTTCCCAGGCGAGCTTTTGACAAGTAAATCATAGACGCTCGATCTTGGTTATTTTCGCTTTCGCGGCTGGCAGCAAAGTTCTGAACCATGTTTCTGTGAATAACTTTTGAACCGTAAGTCACAGACGCTCGCTCTTGGCTGCATTCGTTTCAGCTCGTGGCAGCCAGTCTAAAAAACACAATCTTGGACTTCTCTGGATGTTTCCCAGGCGAGCTATTGGCAGCATGTTCAGAACCACTGTTTCTGAGGCTAATTCTTGAACCGTAAGTCATAGACGCTCGATCTTGGCGGCATTCGTCTCAGCGCCTGGCAATTAGTATAGAAGCACTGTTTCCCACTGTTTCTGAGGCTAATTCTTGAACCGTAAGTCATAGACGCTAGATCTTGGCGGCATTCGTCTCAGCGCCTGGCAATTAGTATAGAAGCACTGTCTTTGACTTCTCTGGATGTTTCCCAGGCGAGCTATTGACAAGTAAATCCTAGACGCTCGATCTTGGTTATTTTCGCTTTCGCGGCTGGCAGCAAAGTTCAGAACCATGTTTCTGTGAATAACTCTTGAACCGTAAGTCACAGACGCTCGCTCTTGGCTGCATTCGTTTCAGCTCGTGGCAGCCAGTCTAAAAAACACTATCTTGGACTTATCTGGATGTTTCCCAGGCGAGCTATTGGCAGCATGTTCAGAACGACTGTTTCTGAGGCTAATTCTTGAACCGTAAGTCATAGACGCTCGATCTTGGCGGCATTCGTCTCAGCGCCTGGCAATTAGTATAGAAGCACTGTCTTTGACTTCTCTGGATGTTTCCCAGGCGAGCTATTGACAAGTAAATCCTAGACGCTCGATCTTGGTTATTTTCGCTTTCGCGGCTGGCAGCAAAGTTCAGAACCATGTTTCTGTGAATAACTCTTGAACCGTAAGTCACAGACGCTCGCTCTTGGCTGCATTCGTTTCAGCTCGTGGCAGCCAGTCTAAAAAACACAATCTTGGACTTCTCTGGATGTTTCCCAGGCGAGCTATTGGCAGCATGTTCAGAACCACTGTTTCTGAGGCTAATTCTTGAACCGTAAGTCATAGACGCTCGATCTTGGCGGCATTCGTCTCAGCGCCTGGCAATTAGTATAGAAGCACTGTTTCCCACTGTTTCTGAGGCTAATTCTTGAACCGTAAGTCATAGACGCTAGATCTTGGCGGCATTCGTCTCAGCGCCTGGCAATTAGTATAGAAGCACTGTTTCCCACTGTTTCTGAGGCTAATTCTTGAACCGTAAGTCATAGACGCTAGATCTTGGCGGCATTCGTCTCAGCGCCTGGCAATTAGTATAGAAGCACTGTCTTTGACTTCTCTGGATGTTTCCCAGGCGAGCTATTGACAAGTAAATCCTAGACGCTCGATCTTGGTTATTTTCGCTTTCGCGGCTGGCAGCAAAGTTCAGAACCATGTTTCTGTGAATAACTTTTGAACCGTAAGTCACAGACGCTCGCTCTTGGCTGCATTCGTTTCAGCTCGTGGCAGCCAGTCTAAAAAACACAATCTTGGACTTCTCTGGATGTTTCCCAGGCGAGCTATTGGCAGCATGTTCAGAACCACTGTTTCTGAGGCTAATTCTTGAACCGTAAGTCATAGACGCTCGATCTTGGCGGCATTCGTCTCAGCGCCTGGCAATTAGTATAGAAGCACTGTTTCCCACTGTTTCTGAGGCTAATTCTTGAACCGTAAGTCATAGACGCTAGATCTTGGCGGCATTCGTCTCAGCGCCTGGCAATTAGTATAGAAGCACTGTCTTTGACTTCTCTGGATGTTTCCCAGGCGAGCTATTGACAAGTAAATCCTAGACGCTCGATCTTGGTTATTTTCGCTTTCGCGGCTGGCAGCAAAGTTCAGAACCATGTTTCTGTGAATAACTCTTGAACCGTAAGTCACAGACGCTCGCTCTTGGCTGCATTCGTTTCAGCTCGTGGCAGCCAGTCTAAAAAACACAATCTTGGACTTCTCTGGATGTTTCCCAGGCGAGCTATTGGCAGCATGTTCAGAACCACTGTTTCTGAGGCTAATTCTTGAACCGTAAGTCATAGACGCTCGATCTTGGCGGCATTCGTCTCAGCGCCTGGCAATTAGTATAGAAGCACTGTTTCCCACTGTTTCTGAGGCTAATTCTTGAACCGTAAGTCATAGACGCTAGATCTTGGCGGCATTCGTCTCAGCGCCTGGCAATTAGTATAGAAGCACTGTTTCCCACTGTTTCTGAGGCTAATTCTTGAACCGTAAGTCATAGACGCTAGATCTTGGCGGCATTCGTCTCAGCGCCTGGCAATTAGTATAGAAGCACTGTCTTTGACTTCTCTGGATGTTTCCCAGGCGAGCTATTGACAAGTAAATCCTAGACGCTCGATCTTGGTTATTTTCGCTTTCGCGGCTGGCAGCAAAGTTCAGAACCATGTTTCTGTGAATAACTTTTGAACCGTAAGTCACAGACGCTCGCTCTTGGCTGCATTCGTTTCAGCTCGTGGCAGCCAGTCTAAAAAACACAATCTTGGACTTCTCTGGATGTTTCCCAGGCGAGCTATTGGCAGCATGTTCAGAACCACTGTTTCTGAGGCTAATTCTTGAACCGTAAGTCATAGACGCTCGATCTTGGCGGCATTCGTCTCAGCGCCTGGCAATTAGTATAGAAGCACTGTTTCCCACTGTTTCTGAGGCTAATTCTTGAACCGTAAGTCATAGACGCTAGATCTTGGCGGCATTCGTCTCAGCGCCTGGCAATTAGTATAGAAGCACTGTCTTTGACTTCTCTGGATGTTTCCCAGGCGAGCTATTGACAAGTAAATCCTAGACGCTCGATCTTGGTTATTTTCGCTTTCGCGGCTGGCAGCAAAGTTCAGAACCATGTGTCTGTGAATAACTCTTGAACCGTAAGTCACAGACGCTCGCTCTTGGCTGCATTCGTTTCAGCTCGTGGCAGCCAGTCTAAAAAACACAATCTTGGACTTCTCTGGATGTTTCCCAGGCGAGCTATTGGCAGCATGTTCAGAACCACTGTTTCTGAGGCTAATTCTTGAACCGTAAGTCATAGACGCTCGATCTTGGCGGCATTCGTCTCAGCGCCTGGCAATTAGTATAGAAGCACTGTTTCCCACTGTTTCTGAGGCTAATACTTGAACCGTAAGTCATAGACGCTAGATCTTGGCGGCATTCGTCTCAGCGCCTGGCAATTAGTATAGAAGCACTGTCTTTGACTTCTCTGGATGTTTCCCAGGCGAGCTATTGACAAGTAAATCCTAGACGCTCGATCTTGGTTATTTTCGCTTTCGCGGCTGGCAGCAAAGTTCAGAACCATGTTTCTGTGAATAACTCTTGAACCGTAAGTCACAGACGCTCGCTCTTGGCTGCATTCGTTTCAGCTCGTGGCAGCCAGTCTAAAAAACACAATCTTGGACTTCTCTGGATGTTTCCCAGGCGAGCTATTGGCAGCATGTTCAGAACCACTGTTTCTGAGGCTAATTCTTGAACCGTAAGTCATAGACGCTCGATCTTGGCGGCATTCGTCTCAGCGCCTGGCAATTAGTATAGAAGCACTGTTTCCCACTGTTTCTGAGGCTAATTCTTGAACCGTAAGTCATAGACGCTAGATCTTGGCGGCATTCGTCTCAGCGCCTGGCAATTAGTGTAGAAGCACTGTCTTTGACTTCTCTGGATGTTTCCCAGGCGAGCTATTGACAAGTAAATCCTAGACGCTCGATCTTGGTTATTTTCGCTTTCGCGGCTGGCAGCAAAGTTCAGAACCATGTTTCTGTGAATAACTCTTGAACCGTAAGTCACAGACGCTCGCTCTTGGCTGCATTCGTTTCAGCTCGTGGCAGCCAGTCTAAAAAACACTATCTTGGACTTCTCTGGATGTTTCCCAGGCGAGCTATTGGCAGCATGTTCAGAACCACTGTTTCTGAGGCTAATTCTTGAACCGTAAGTCATAGACGCTAGATCTTGGCGGCATTCGTCTCAGCGCCTGGCAATTAGTATAGAAGCACTGTCTTTGACTTCTCTGGATGTTTCCCAGGCGAGCTATTGACAAGTAAATCCTAGACGCTCGATCTTGGTTATTTTCGCTTTCGCGGCTGGCAGCAAAGTTCAGAACCATGTTTCTGTGAATAACTCTTGAACCGTAAGTCACAGACGCTCGCTCTTGGCTGCATTCGTTTCAGCTCGTGGCAGCCAGTCTAAAAAACACTATCTTGGACTTCTCTGGATGTTTCCCAGGCGAGCTATTGGCAGCATGTTCAGAACCACTGTTTCTGAGGCTAATTCTTGAACCGTAAGTCTTAGACGCTCGATCTTGGCGGCATTCGTCTCAGCGCCTGGCAATTAGTATAGAAGCACTGTCTTTGACTTCTCTGGATGTTTCCCAGGCGAGCTATTGACAAGAAAATCCTAGACGCTCGATCTTGGTTATTTTCGCTTTCGCGGCTGGCAGCAAAGTTCAGAACCATGTTTCTGCGAATAACTCTTGAACCGTAAGTCACAGACGCTCGCTCTTGGCTGCATTCGTTTCAGCTCGTGGCAGCCAGTCTAAAAAACACTATCTTGGACTTCTCTGGATGTTTCCCAGGCGAGCTATTGGCAGCATGTTCAGAACCACTGTTTCTGAGGCTAATTCTTGAACCGTAAGTCATAGACGCTCGATCTTGGCGGCATTCGTCTCAGCGCCTGGCAATTAGTATAGAAGCACTATTTCCCACTGTTTCTGAGGCTAATTCTTGAACCGTAAGTCATAGACGCTAGATCTTGGCGGCATTCGTCTCAGCGCCTGGCAATTAGTTTAGAAGCCCTGTCTTTGACTTCTCTGGATGTTTCCCAGGCGAGCTATTGACAAGTAAATCCTAGACGCTCGATCTTGGTTATTTTCGCTTTCGCGGCTGGCAGCAAAGTTCAGTACCATGTTTCTGTGAATAACTTTTGAACCGTAAGTCACAGACGCTCGCTCTTGGCTGCATTCGTTTCAGCTCGTGGCAGCCTGTCTAAAAAACACAATCTTGGACTTCTCTGGATGTTTCCCAGGCGAGCTATTGGCAGCATGTTCAGAACCACTGTTTCTGAGGCTAATTCTTGAACCGTAAGTCATAGACGCTCGATCTTGGCGGCATTCGTCTCAGCGCCTGGCAATTAGTATAGAAGCACTGTTTCCCACTGTTTCTGAGGCTAATTCTTGAACCGTGTCATAGACGCTCGATCTTGGCGGCATTCGTCTCAGCGCCTGGCAATTAGTATAGAAGCACTGTTTCCCACTGTTTCTGAGGCTAATTCTTGAACCGTAAGTCATAGACGCTAGATCTTGGCGGCATTCGTCTCAGCGCCTGGCAATTAGTATAGAAGCACCGTCTTTGACTTCTCTGGATGTTTCCCAGGCGAGCTTTTGACAAGTAAATCCTAGACGCTCGATCTTGGTTATTTTCGCTTTCGCGGCTGGCAGCAAAGTTCAGAACCATGTTTCTGTGAATAACTTTTGAACCGTAAGTCACAGACGCTCGCTCTTGGCTGCATTCGTTTCAGCTCGTGGCAGCCAGTCTAAAAAACACAATCTTGGACTTCTCTGGATGTTTCCCAGGCGAGCTATTGGCAGCATGTTCAGAACCACTGTTTCTGAGGCTAATTCTTGAACCGTAAGTCATAGACGCTCGATCTTGGCGGCATTCGTCTCAGCGCCTGGCAATTAGTATAGAAGCACTGTTTCCCACTGTTTCTGAGGCTAATTCTTGAACCGTAAGTCATAGACGCTAGATCTTGGCGGCATTCGTCTCAGCGCCTGGCAATTAGTATAGAAGCACTGTCTTTGACTTCTCTGGATGTTTCCCAGGCGAGCTATTGACAAGTAAATCCTAGACGCTCGATCTTGGTTATTTTCGCTTTCGCGGCTGGCAGCAAAGTTCAGAACCATGTTTCTGTGAATAACTTTTGAACCGTAAGTCACAGACGCTCGCTCTTGGCTGCATTCGTTTCAGCTCGTGGCAGCCTGTCTAAAAAACACAATCTTGGACTTCTCTGGATGTTTCCCAGGCGAGCTATTGGCAGCATGTTCAGAACCACTGTTTCTGAGGCTAATTCTTGAACCGTAAGTCATAGACGCTCGATCTTGGCGGCATTCGTCTCAGCGCCTGGCAATTAGTATAGAAGCACTGTTTCCCACTGTTTCTGAGGCTAATTCTTGAACCGTGTCATAGACGCTCGATCTTGGCGGCATTCGTCTCAGCGCCTGGCAATTAGTATAGAAGCACTGTTTCCCACTGTTTCTGAGGCTAATTCTTGAACCGTAAGTCATAGACGCTAGATCTTGGCGGCATTCGTCTCAGCGCCTGGCAATTAGTATAGAAGCACCGTCTTTGACTTCTCTGGATGTTTCCCAGGCGAGCTTTTGACAAGTAAATCCTAGACGCTCGATCTTGGTTATTTTCGCTTTCGCGGCTGGCAGCAAAGTTCAGAACCATGTTTCTGTGAATAACTTTTGAACCGTAAGTCACAGACGCTCGCTCTTGGCTGCATTCGTTTCAGCTCGTGGCAGCCAGTCTAAAAAACACAATCTTGGACTTCTCTGGATGTTTCCCAGGCGAGCTATTGGCAGCATGTTCAGAACCACTGTTTCTGAGGCTAATTCTTGAACCGTAAGTCATAGACGCTCGATCTTGGCGGCATTCGTCTCAGCGCCTGGCAATTAGTATAGAAGCACTGTTTCCCACTGTTTCTGAGGCTAATTCTTGAACCGTAAGTCATAGACGCTAGATCTTGGCGGCATTCGTCTCAGCGCCTGGCAATTAGTATAGAAGCACCGTCTTTGACTTCTCTGGATGTTTCCCAGGCGAGCTTTTGACAAGTAAATCCTAGACGCTCGATCTTGGTTATTTTCGCTTTCGCGGCTGGCAGCAAAGTTCAGAACCATGTTTCTGTGAATAACTTTTGAACCGTAAGTCACAGACGCTCGCTCTTGGCTGCATTCGTTTCAGCTCGTGGCAGCCAGTCTAAAAAACACTATCTTGGACTTCTCTGGATGTTTCCCAGGCGAGCTATTGGCAGCATGTTCAGAACCACTGTTTCTGAGGCTAATTCTTGAACCGTAAGTCATAGACGCTCGATCTTGGCGGCATTCGTCTCAGCGCCTGGCAATTAGTATAGAAGCACTGTTTCCCACTGTTTCTGAGGCTAATTCTTGAACCGTAAGTCATAGACGCTAGATCTTGGCGGCATTCGTCTCAGCGCCTGGCAATTAGTATAGAAGCACTGTCTTTGACTTCTCTGGATGTTTCCCAGGCGAGCTATTGACAAGTAAATCCTAGACGCTCGATCTTGGTTATTTTCGCTTTCGCGGCTGGCAGCAAAGTTCAGAACCATGTTTCTGTGAATAACTTTTGAACCGTAAGTCACAGACGCTCGCTCTTGGCTGCATTCGTTTCAGCTCGTGGCAGCCTGTCTAAAAAACACAATCTTGGACTTCTCTGGATGTTTCCCAGGCGAGCTATTGGCAGCATGTTCAGAACCACTGTTTCTGAGGCTAATTCTTGAACCGTAAGTCATAGACGCTCGATCTTGGCGGCATTCGTCTCAGCGCCTGGCAATTAGTATAGAAGCACTGTTTCCCACTGTTTCTGAGGCTAATTCTTGAACCGTGTCATAGACGCTCGATCTTGGCGGCATTCGTCTCAGCGCCTGGCAATTAGTATAGAAGCACTGTTTCCCACTGTTTCTGAGGCTAATTCTTGAACCGTAAGTCATAGACGCTAGATCTTGGCGGCATTCGTCTCAGCGCCTGGCAATTAGTATAGAAGCACCGTCTTTGACTTCTCTGGATGTTTCCCAGGCGAGCTTTTGACAAGTAAATCATAGACGCTCGATCTTGGTTATTTTCGCTTTCGCGGCTGGCAGCAAAGTTCTGAACCATGTTTCTGTGAATAACTTTTGAACCGTAAGTCACAGACGCTCGCTCTTGGCTGCATTCGTTTCAGCTCGTGGCAGCCAGTCTAAAAAACACAATCTTGGACTTCTCTGGATGTTTCCCAGGCGAGCTATTGGCAGCATGTTCAGAACCACTGTTTCTGAGGCTAATTCGTGAACCGTAAGTCATAGACGCTCGATCTTGGCGGCATTCGTCTCAGCGCCTGGCAATTAGTATAGAAGCACTGTTTCCCACTGTTTCTGAGGCTAATTCTTGAACCGTAAGTCATAGACGCTAGATCTTGGCGGCATTCGTCTCAGCGCCTGGCAATTAGTATAGAAGCACTGTTTCCCACTGTTTCTGAGGCTAATTCTTGAACCGTAAGTCATAGACGCTAGATCTTGGCGGCATTCGTCTCAGCGCCTGGCAATTAGTATAGAAGCACTGTCTTTGACTTCTCTGGATGTTTCCCAGGCGAGCTATTGACAAGTAAATCCTAGACGCTCGATCTTGGTTATTTTCGCTTTCGCGGCTGGCAGCAAAGTTCAGAACCATGTTTCTGTGAATAACTTTTGAACCGTAAGTCACAGACGCTCGCTCTTGGCTGCATTCGTTTCAGCTCGTGGCAGCCAGTCTAAAAAACACAATCTTGGACTTCTCTGGATGTTTCCCAGGCGAGCTATTGGCAGCATGTTCAGAACCACTGTTTCTGAGGCTAATTCTTGAACCGTAAGTCATAGACGCTCGATCTTGGCGGCATTCGTCTCAGCGCCTGGCAATTAGTATAGAAGCACTGTTTCCCACTGTTTCTGAGGCTAATTCTTGAACCGTAAGTCATAGACGCTAGATCTTGGCGGCATTCGTCTCAGCGCCTGGCAATTAGTATAGAAGCACTGTCTTTGACTTCTCTGGATGTTTCCCAGGCGAGCTATTGACAAGTAAATCCTAGACGCTCGATCTTGGTTATTTTCGCTTTCGCGGCTGGCAGCAAAGTTCAGAACCATGTTTCTGTGAATAACTTTTGAACCGTAAGTCACAGACGCTCGCTCTTGGCTGCATTCGTTTCAGCTCGTGGCAGCCAGTCTAAAAAACACAATCTTGGACTTCTCTGGATGTTTCCCAGGCGAGCTATTGGCAGCATGTTCAGAACCACTGTTTCTGAGGCTAATTCTTGAACCGTAAGTCATAGACGCTCGATCTTGGCGGCATTCGTCTCAGCGCCTGGCAATTAGTATAGAAGCACTGTTTCCCACTGTTTCTGAGGCTAATTCTTGAACCGTAAGTCATAGACGCTAGATCTTGGCGGCATTCGTCTCAGCGCCTGGCAATTAGTATAGAAGCACTGTCTTTGACTTCTCTGGATGTTTCCCAGGCGAGCTATTGACAAGTAAATCCTAGACGCTCGATCTTGGTTATTTTCGCTTTCGCGGCTGGCAGCAAAGTTCAGAACCATGTGTCTGTGAATAACTCTTGAACCGTAAGTCACAGACGCTCGCTCTTGGCTGCATTCGTTTCAGCTCGTGGCAGCCAGTCTAAAAAACACAATCTTGGACTTCTCTGGATGTTTCCCAGGCGAGCTATTGGCAGCATGTTCAGAACCACTGTTTCTGAGGCTAATTCTTGAACCGTAAGTCATAGACGCTCGATCTTGGCGGCATTCGTCTCAGCGCCTGGCAATTAGTATAGAAGCACTGTTTCCCACTGTTTCTGAGGCTAATACTTGAACCGTAAGTCATAGACGCTAGATCTTGGCGGCATTCGTCTCAGCGCCTGGCAATTAGTATAGAAGCACTGTCTTTGACTTCTCTGGATGTTTCCCAGGCGAGCTATTGACAAGTAAATCCTAGACGCTCGATCTTGGTTATTTTCGCTTTCGCGGCTGGCAGCAAAGTTCAGAACCATGTTTCTGTGAATAACTCTTGAACCGTAAGTCACAGACGCTCGCTCTTGGCTGCATTCGTTTCAGCTCGTGGCAGCCAGTCTAAAAAACACAATCTTGGACTTCTCTGGATGTTTCCCAGGCGAGCTATTGGCAGCATGTTCAGAACCACTGTTTCTGAGGCTAATTCTTGAACCGTAAGTCATAGACGCTCGATCTTGGCGGCATTCGTCTCAGCGCCTGGCAATTAGTATAGAAGCACTGTTTCCCACTGTTTCTGAGGCTAATTCTTGAACCGTAAGTCATAGACGCTAGATCTTGGCGGCATTCGTCTCAGCGCCTGGCAATTAGTATAGAAGCACTGTCTTTGACTTCTCTGGATGTTTCCCAGGCGAGCTATTGACAAGTAAATCCTAGACGCTCGATCTTGGTTATTTTCGCTTTCGCGGCTGGCAGCAAAGTTCAGAACCATGTGTCTGTGAATAACTCTTGAACCGTAAGTCACAGACGCTCGCTCTTGGCTGCATTCGTTTCAGCTCGTGGCAGCCAGTCTAAAAAACACAATCTTGGACTTCTCTGGATGTTTCCCAGGCGAGCTATTGGCAGCATGTTCAGAACCACTGTTTCTGAGGCTAATTCTTGAACCGTAAGTCATAGACGCTCGATCTTGGCGGCATTCGTCTCAGCGCCTGGCAATTAGTATAGAAGCACTGTTTCCCACTGTTTCTGAGGCTAATACTTGAACCGTAAGTCATAGACGCTAGATCTTGGCGGCATTCGTCTCAGCGCCTGGCAATTAGTATAGAAGCACTGTCTTTGACTTCTCTGGATGTTTCCCAGGCGAGCTATTGACAAGTAAATCCTAGACGCTCGATCTTGGTTATTTTCGCTTTCGCGGCTGGCAGCAAAGTTCAGAACCATGTTTCTGTGAATAACTCTTGAACCGTAAGTCACAGACGCTCGCTCTTGGCTGCATTCGTTTCAGCTCGTGGCAGCCAGTCTAAAAAACACAATCTTGGACTTCTCTGGATGTTTCCCAGGCGAGCTATTGGCAGCATGTTCAGAACCACTGTTTCTGAGGCTAATTCTTGAACCGTAAGTCATAGACGCTCGATCTTGGCGGCATTCGTCTCAGCGCCTGGCAATTAGTATAGAAGCACTGTTTCCCACTGTTTCTGAGGCTAATTCTTGAACCGTAAGTCATAGACGCTAGATCTTGGCGGCATTCGTCTCAGCGCCTGGCAATTAGTATAGAAGCACTGTCTTTGACTTCTCTGGATGTTTCCCAGGCGAGCTATTGACAAGTAAATCCTAGACGCTCGATCTTGGTTATTTTCGCTTTCGCGGCTGGCAGCAAAGTTCAGAACCATGTGTCTGTGAATAACTCTTGAACCGTAAGTCACAGACGCTCGCTCTTGGCTGCATTCGTTTCAGCTCGTGGCAGCCAGTCTAAAAAACACAATCTTGGACTTCTCTGGATGTTTCCCAGGCGAGCTATTGGCAGCATGTTCAGAACCACTGTTTCTGAGGCTAATTCTTGAACCGTAAGTCATAGACGCTCGATCTTGGCGGCATTCGTCTCAGCGCCTGGCAATTAGTATAGAAGCACTGTTTCCCACTGTTTCTGAGGCTAATTCTTGAACCGTAAGTCATAGACGCTAGATCTTGGCGGCATTCGTCTCAGCGCCTGGCAATTAGTATAGAAGCACTGTCTTTGACTTCTCTGGATGTTTCCCAGGCGAGCTATTGACAAGTAAATCCTAGACGCTCGATCTTGGTTATTTTCGCTTTCGCGGCTGGCAGCAAAGTTCAGAACCATGTGTCTGTGAATAACTCTTGAACCGTGTCACAGACGCTCGCTCTTGGCTGCATTCGTTTCAGCTCGTGGCAGCCAGTCTAAAAAACACAATCTTGGACTTCTCTGGATGTTTCCCAGGCGAGCTATTGGCAGCATGTTCAGAACCACTGTTTCTGAGGCTAATTCTTGAACCGTAAGTCATAGACGCTCGATCTTGGCGGCATTCGTCTCAGCGCCTGGCAATTAGTATAGAAGCACTGTTTCCCACTGTTTCTGAGGCTAATTCTTGAACCGTAAGTCATAGACGCTAGATCTTGGCGGCATTCGTCTCAGCGCCTGGCAATTAGTATAGAAGCACTGTCTTTGACTTCTCTGGATGTTTCCCAGGCGAGCTATTGACAAGTAAATCCTAGACGCTCGATCTTGGTTATTTTCGCTTTCGCGGCTGGCAGCAAAGTTCAGAACCATGTGTCTGTGAATAACTCTTGAACCGTAAGTCACAGACGCTCGCTCTTGGCTGCATTCGTTTCAGCTCGTGGCAGCCAGTCTAAAAAACACAATCTTGGACTTCTCTGGATGTTTCCCAGGCGAGCTATTGGCAGCATGTTCAGAACCACTGTTTCTGAGGCTAATTCTTGAACCGTAAGTCATAGACGCTCGATCTTGGCGGCATTCGTCTCAGCGCCTGGCAATTAGTATAGAAGCACTGTTTCCCACTGTTTCTGAGGCTAATACTTGAACCGTAAGTCATAGACGCTAGATCTTGGCGGCATTCGTCTCAGCGCCTGGCAATTAGTATAGAAGCACTGTCTTTGACTTCTCTGGATGTTTCCCAGGCGAGCTATTGACAAGTAAATCCTAGACGCTCGATCTTGGTTATTTTCGCTTTCGCGGCTGGCAGCAAAGTTCAGAACCATGTTTCTGTGAATAACTCTTGAACCGTAAGTCACAGACGCTCGCTCTTGGCTGCATTCGTTTCAGCTCGTGGCAGCCAGTCTAAAAAACACAATCTTGGACTTCTCTGGATGTTTCCCAGGCGAGCTATTGGCAGCATGTTCAGAACCACTGTTTCTGAGGCTAATTCTTGAACCGTAAGTCATAGACGCTCGATCTTGGCGGCATTCGTCTCAGCGCCTGGCAATTAGTATAGAAGCACTGTTTCCCACTGTTTCTGAGGCTAATTCTTGAACCGTAAGTCATAGACGCTAGATCTTGGCGGCATTCGTCTCAGCGCCTGGCAATTAGTATAGAAGCACTGTCTTTGACTTCTCTGGATGTTTCCCAGGCGAGCTATTGACAAGTAAATCCTAGACGCTCGATCTTGGTTATTTTCGCTTTCGCGGCTGGCAGCAAAGTTCAGAACCATGTGTCTGTGAATAACTCTTGAACCGTAAGTCACAGACGCTCGCTCTTGGCTGCATTCGTTTCAGCTCGTGGCAGCCAGTCTAAAAAACACAATCTTGGACTTCTCTGGATGTTTCCCAGGCGAGCTATTGGCAGCATGTTCAGAACCACTGTTTCTGAGGCTAATTCTTGAACCGTAAGTCATAGACGCTCGATCTTGGCGGCATTCGTCTCAGCGCCTGGCAATTAGTATAGAAGCACTGTTTCCCACTGTTTCTGAGGCTAATACTTGAACCGTAAGTCATAGACGCTAGATCTTGGCGGCATTCGTCTCAGCGCCTGGCAATTAGTATAGAAGCACTGTCTTTGACTTCTCTGGATGTTTCCCAGGCGAGCTATTGACAAGTAAATCCTAGACGCTCGATCTTGGTTATTTTCGCTTTCGCGGCTGGCAGCAAAGTTCAGAACCATGTTTCTGTGAATAACTCTTGAACCGTAAGTCACAGACGCTCGCTCTTGGCTGCATTCGTTTCAGCTCGTGGCAGCCAGTCTAAAAAACACAATCTTGGACTTCTCTGGATGTTTCCCAGGCGAGCTATTGGCAGCATGTTCAGAACCACTGTTTCTGAGGCTAATTCTTGAACCGTAAGTCATAGACGCTCGATCTTGGCGGCATTCGTCTCAGCGCCTGGCAATTAGTATAGAAGCACTGTTTCCCACTGTTTCTGAGGCTAATTCTTGAACCGTAAGTCATAGACGCTAGATCTTGGCGGCATTCGTCTCAGCGCCTGGCAATTAGTATAGAAGCACTGTCTTTGACTTCTCTGGATGTTTCCCAGGCGAGCTATTGACAAGTAAATCCTAGACGCTCGATCTTGGTTATTTTCGCTTTCGCGGCTGGCAGCAAAGTTCAGAACCATGTGTCTGTGAATAACTCTTGAACCGTAAGTCACAGACGCTCGCTCTTGGCTGCATTCGTTTCAGCTCGTGGCAGCCAGTCTAAAAAACACAATCTTGCACTTCTCTGGATGTTTCCCAGGCGAGCTATTGGCAGCATGTTCAGAACCACTGTTTCTGAGGCTAATTCTTGAACCGTAAGTCATAGACGCTCGATCTTGGCGGCATTCGTCTCAGCGCCTGGCAATTAGTATAGAAGCACTGTTTCCCACTGTTTCTGAGGCTAATACTTGAACCGTAAGTCATAGACGCTAGATCTTGGCGGCATTCGTCTCAGCGCCTGGCAATTAGTATAGAAGCACTGTCTTTGACTTCTCTGGATGTTTCCCAGGCGAGCTATTGACAAGTAAATCCTAGACGCTCGATCTTGGTTATTTTCGCTTTCGCGGCTGGCAGCAAAGTTCAGAACCATGTTTCTGTGAATAACTCTTGAACCGTAAGTCACAGACGCTCGCTCTTGGCTGCATTCGTTTCAGCTCGTGGCAGCCAGTCTAAAAAACACAATCTTGGACTTCTCTGGATGTTTCCCAGGCGAGCTATTGGCAGCATGTTCAGAACCAGTTTCTGAGGCTAAATCTTGAACCGTAAGTCATAGACGCTCGATCTTGGCGGCATTCGTCTCAGCGCCTGGCAATTAGTATAGAAGCACTGTTTCCCACTGTTTCTGAGGCTAATTCTTGAACCGTAAGTCATAGACGCTAGATCTTGGCGGCATTCGTCTCAGCGCCTGGCAATTAGTATAGAAGCACTGTCTTTGACTTCTCTGGATGTTTCCCAGGCGAGCTATTGACAAGTAAATCCTAGACGCTCGATCTTGGTTATTTTCGCTTTCGCGGCTGGCAGCAAAGTTCAGAACCATGTTTCTGTGAATAACTCTTGAACCGTAAGTCACAGACGCTCGCTCTTGGCTGCATTCGTTTCAGCTCGTGGCAGCCAGTCTAAAAAACACAATCTTGGACTTCTCTGGATGTTTCCCAGGCGAGCTATTGGCAGCATGTTCAGAACCACTGTTTCTGAGGCTAATTCTTGAACCGTAAGTCATAGACGCTCGATCTTGGCGGCATTCGTCTCAGCGCCTGGCAATTAGTATAGAAGCACTGTTTCCCACTGTTTCTGAGGCTAATTCTTGAACCGTAAGTCATAGACGCTAGATCTTGGCGGCATTCGTCTCAGCGCCTGGCAATTAGTATAGAAGCACTGTCTTTGACTTCTCTGGATGTTTCCCAGGCGAGCTATTGACAAGTAAATCCTAGACGCTCGATCTTGGTTATTTTCGCTTTCGCGGCTGGCAGCAAAGTTCAGAACCATGTGTCTGTGAATAACTCTTGAACCGTAAGTCACAGACGCTCGCTCTTGGCTGCATTCGTTTCAGCTCGTGGCAGCCAGTCTAAAAAACACAATCTTGGACTTCTCTGGATGTTTCCCAGGCGAGCTATTGGCAGCATGTTCAGAACCACTGTTTCTGAGGCTAATTCTTGAACCGTAAGTCATAGACGCTCGATCTTGGCGGCATTCGTCTCAGCGCCTGGCAATTAGTATAGAAGCACTGTTTCCCACTGTTTCTGAGGCTAATACTTGAACCGTAAGTCATAGACGCTAGATCTTGGCGGCATTCGTCTCAGCGCCTGGCAATTAGTATAGAAGCACTGTCTTTGACTTCTCTGGATGTTTCCCAGGCGAGCTATTGACAAGTAAATCCTAGACGCTCGATCTTGGTTATTTTCGCTTTCGCGGCTGGCAGCAAAGTTCAGAACCATGTTTCTGTGAATAACTCTTGAACCGTAAGTCACAGACGCTCGCTCTTGGCTGCATTCGTTTCAGCTCGTGGCAGCCAGTCTAAAAAACACAATCTTGGACTTCTCTGGATGTTTCCCAGGCGAGCTATTGGCAGCATGTTCAGAACCACTGTTTCTGAGGCTAATTCTTGAACCGTAAGTCATAGACGCTCGATCTTGGCGGCATTCGTCTCAGCGCCTGGCAATTAGTATAGAAGCACTGTTTCCCACTGTTTCTGAGGCTAATTCTTGAACCGTAAGTCATAGACGCTAGATCTTGGCGGCATTCGTCTCAGCGCCTGGCAATTAGTATAGAAGCACTGTCTTTGACTTCTCTGGATGTTTCCCAGGCGAGCTATTGACAAGTAAATCC
>NW_027462067.1:0-45799 GCF_050947455.1 Rhinoderma darwinii
CAGCTACACTAATTGCCAGGCGCTGAGACGAATGCCGCCAAGATCAAGCGTCTAAGACTTACGGTTCAAGAATTAGCCTCAGAAACAGTGGGAAACAGTGCTTCTATACTAATTGCCAGGCGCTGAGACGAATGCCGCCAAGATCGAGCGTCTATGACTTACGGTTCAAGAATTAGCCTCAGAAACAGTGGTTCTGAACATGCTGCCAATAGCTCGTCTGGGAAACATCCAGAGAAGTCCAAGATAGTGTTTTTTAGACTGGCTGCCACGAGCTGAAACGAATGCAGCCAAGAGCGAGCGTCTGTCACTTACGGTTCAAGAGTTATTCACAGAACATGGTTCTGAACTTTGCTGCCAGCCGCGAAAGCGAAAATAACCAAGATCGAGCGTCTAGGATTTACTTGTCAATAGCTCGCCTGGGAAACATCCAGAGAAGTCAAAGACAGTGCTTCTATACTAATTGCCAGGCGCTGAGACGAATGCCGCCAAGATCGAGCGTCTATGACTTACGGTTCAAGAATTAGCCTCAGAAACAGTTGGAAACAATGCTTCTATACTAATTGCCAGGCGCTGAGACGAATGCCGCCAAGATCGAGCGTCTATGACTTACGGTTCAAGAATTAGCCTCAGAAACAGTGGTTCTGAACATGCTGCCAATAGCTCGCCTGGGAAACATCCAGAGAAGTCCAAGATAGTGTTTTTTTAGACTGGCTGCCACGAGCTGAAACGAATGCAGCCAAGAGCGAGCGTCTGTGACTTACGGTTCAAGAGTTATTCACAGAAACATGGTTCTGAACTTTGCTGCCAGCCGCGAAAGCGAAAGTAACCAAGATCGAGCGTCTAGGATTTACTTGTGAATAGCTCGCCTGGGAAACTGAGATAAGTCAAAGACAGTGCTTCTATACTAATTGCCAGGCGCTGAGACGAATGCCGCCAAGAT
The DNA here is from genome assembly GCF_050947455.1 of Rhinoderma darwinii. Lineage (NCBI taxonomy): Eukaryota > Metazoa > Chordata > Amphibia > Anura > Rhinodermatidae > Rhinoderma > Rhinoderma darwinii. The sequence continues at coordinate 941 of NW_027462067.1, forward strand.
CAAGCGTCTAAGACTTACGGTTCAAGAATTAGCCTCAGAAACAGTGGGAAACAGTGCTTCTATACTAATTGCCAGGCGCTGAGACGAATGCCGCCAAGATCGAGCGTCTATGGCTTACGGTTCAAGAATTAGCCTCAGAAACAGTGGTTCTGAACATGCTGCCAATAGCTCGCCTGGGAAACATCCAGAGAAGTCCAAGATAGTGTTTTTTTAGACTGGCTGCCACGAGCTGAAACAAATGCAGCCAAGAGCGAGCGTCTGTGACTTACGGTTCAAAAGTTATTCACATAAACATGGTTCTGAACTTTGCTGCCAGCCGCGAAAGCGAAAGCAACCAAGATCGAGCGTCTAGGATTTACTTGTGAATAGCTCGCCTGGAAAACATCCAGAGAAGTCAAAGACAGTGCAGCTATACTAATTGCCAGGCGCTGAGACGAATGCCGCCAAGATCAAGCGTCTAAGACTTACGGTTCAAGAATTAGCCTCAGAAACAGTGGGAAACAGTGCTTCTATACTAATTGCCAGGCGCTGAGACGAATGCCGCCAAGATCGAGCGTCTATGACTTACGGTTCAAGAATTAGCCTCAGAAACAGTGGTTCTGAACATGCTGCCAATAGCTCGCCTGGGAAACATCCAGAGAAGTCCAAGATAGTGTTTTTTTTTAGACTGGCTGCCACGAGCTGAAACGAATGCAGCCAAGAGCGAGCGTCTGTGACTTACGGTTCAAAAGTTATTCACATAAACATGGTTCTGAACTTTGCTGCCAGCCGCGAAAGCGAAAGCAACCAAGATCGAGCGTCTAGGATTTACTTGTGAATAGCTCGCCTGGAAAACATCCAGAGAAGTCAAAGACAGTGCAGCTATACTAATTGCCAGGCGCTGAGACGAATGCCGCCAAGATCAAGCGTCTAAGACTTACGGTTCAAGAATTAGCCTCAGAAACAGTGGGAAACAGTGCTTCTATACTAATTGCCAGGCGCTGAGACGAATGCCGCCAAGATCGAGCGTCTATGACTTACGGTTCAAGAATTAGCCTCAGAAACAGTGGTTCTGAACATGCTGCCAATAGCTCGCCTGGGAAACATCCAGAGAAGTCCAAGATAGTGTTTTTTAGACTGGCTGCCACGAGCTGAAACGAATGCAGCCAAGAGCGAGCGTCTGTGACTTACGGTTCAAGAGTTATTCACAGAAACATGGTTCTGAACTTTGCTGCCAGCCGCGAAAGCGAAAGTAACCAAGATCGAGCGTCTAGGATTTACTTGTGAATAGCTCGCCTGGGAAACATCCAGAGAAGTCAAAGACAGTGCTTCTATACTAATTGCCAGGCGCTGAGACGAATGCCGCCATGATCAAGCGTCTAAGACTTACGGTTCAAGAATTAGCCTCAGAAACAGTGGTTCTGAACATGCTGCCAATAGCTCGCCTGGGAAACATCCAGAGAAGTCCAAGATAGTGTTTTTTTAGACTGGCTGCCACGAGCTGAAACGAATGCAGCCAAGAGCGAGCGTCTGTGACTTACGGTTCAAGAGTTATTCACAGAAACATGGTTCTGAACTTTGCTGCCAGCCGCGAAAGCGAAAATAACCAAGATCGAGCGTCTAGGATTTACTTGTCAATAGCTCGCCTGGGAAACATCCAGAGAAGTCAAAGACAGTGCTTCTATACTAATTGCCAGGCGCTGAGACGAATGCCGCCAAGATCGAGCGTCTATGACTTACGGTTCAAGAATTAGCCTCAGAAACAGTGGGAAACAATGCTTCTATACTAATTGCCAGGCGCTGAGACGAATGCCGCCAAGATCGAGCGTCTATGACTTACGGTTCAAGAATTAGCCTCAGAAACAGTGGTTCTGAACATGCTGCCAATAGCTCGCCTGGGAAACATCCAGAGAAGTCCAAGATAGTGTTTTTTAGACTGGCTGCCACGAGCTGAAACGAATGCAGCCAAGAGCGAGCGTCTGTGACTTACGGTTCAAGAGTTATTCACAGAAACATGGTTCTGAACTTTGCTGCCAGCCGCGAAAGCGAAAGTAACCAAGATCGAGCGTCTAGGATTTACTTGTGAATAGCTCGCCTGGGAAACTTTGAGATAAGTCAAAGACAGTGCTTCTATACTAATTGCCAGGCGCTGAGACGAATGCCGCCAAGATCAAGCGTCTAAGATTTACGGTTCAAGAATTAGCCTCAGAAACAGTGGTTCTGAACATGCTGCCAATAGCTCGCCTGGGAAACATCCAGAGAAGTCCAAGATAGTGTTTTTTAGACTGGCTGCCACGAGCTGAAACGAATGCAGCCAAGAGCGAGCGTCTGTGACTTACGGTTCAAGAGTTATTCACAGAAACATGGTTCTGAACTTTGCTGCCAGCCGCGAAAGCGAAAGTAACCAAGATCGAGCGTCTAGGATTTACTTGTGAATAGCTCGCCTGGGAAACTTTGAGATAAGTCAAAGACAGTGCTTCTATACTAATTGCCAGGCGCTGAGACGAATGCCGCCAAGATCAAGCGTCTAAGACTTACGGTTCAAGAATTAGCCTCAGAAACAGTGGGAAACAGTGCTTCTATACTAATTGCCAGGCGCTGAGACGAATGCCGCCAAGATCGAGCGTCTATGACTTACGGTTCAAGAATTAGCCTCAGAAACAGTGGTTCTGAACATGCTGCCAATAGCTCGCCTGGGAAACATCCAGAGAAGTCCAAGATAGTGTTTTTTAGACTGGCTGCCACGAGCTGAAACGAATGCAGCCAAGAGCGAGCGTCTGTCACTTACGGTTCAAGAGTTATTCACAGAAACATGGTTCTGAACTTTGCTGCCAGCCGCGAAAGCGAAAATAACCAAGATCGAGCGTCTAGGATTTACTTGTCAATAGCTCGCCTGGGAAACATCCAGAGAAGTCAAAGACAGTGCTTCTATACTAATTGCCAGGCGCTGAGACGAATGCCGCCAAGATCGAGCGTCTATGACTTACGGTTCAAGAATTAGCCTCAGAAACAGTTGGAAACAATGCTTCTATACTAATTGCCAGGCGCTGAGACGAATGCCGCCAAGATCGAGCGTCTATGACTTACGGTTCAAGAATTAGCCTCAGAAACAGTGGTTCTGAACATGCTGCCAATAGCTCGCCTGGGAAACATCCAGAGAAGTCCAAGATAGTGTTTTTTTAGACTGGCTGCCACGAGCTGAAACGAATGCAGCCAAGAGCGAGCGTCTGTGACTTACGGTTCAAGAGTTATTCACAGAAACATGGTTCTGAACTTTGCTGCCAGCCGCGAAAGCGAAAGTAACCAAGATCGAGCGTCTAGGATTTACTTGTGAATAGCTCGCCTGGGAAACTGAGATAAGTCAAAGACAGTGCTTCTATACTAATTGCCAGGCGCTGAGACGAAATGCCGCCAAGATCAAGCGTCTAAGACTTACGGTTCAAGAATTAGCCTCAGAAACAGTGGGAAACAGTGCTTCTATACTAATTGCCAGGCGCTGAGACGAATGCCGCCAAGATCGAGCGTCTATGACTTACGGTTCAAGAATTAGCCTCAGAAACAGTGGTTCTGAACATGCTGCCAATAGCTCGCCTGGGAAACATCCAGAGAAGTCCAAGATAGTGTTTTTTTAGACTGGCTGCCACGAGCTGAAACAAATGCAGCCAAGAGCGAGCGTCTGTGACTTACGGTTCAAAAGTTATTCACATAAACATGGTTCTGAACTTTGCTGCCAGCCGCGAAAGCGAAAGCAACCAAGATCGAGCGTCTAGGATTTACTTGTGAATAGCTCGCCTGGAAAACATCCAGAGAAGTCAAAGACAGTGCAGCTATACTAATTGCCAGGCGCTGAGACGAATGCCGCCAAGATCAAGCGTCTAAGACTTACGGTTCAAGAATTAGCCTCAGAAACAGTGGGAAACAGTGCTTCTATACTAATTGCCAGGCGCTGAGACGAATGCCGCCAAGATCGAGCGTCTATGACTTACGGTTCAAGAATTAGCCTCAGAAACAGTGGTTCTGAACATGCTGCCAATAGCTCGCCTGGGAAACATCCAGAGAAGTCCAAGATAGTGTTTTTTTTTAGACTGGCTGCCACGAGCTGAAACGAATGCAGCCAAGAGCGAGCGTCTGTGACTTACGGTTCAAAAGTTATTCACATAAACATGGTTCTGAACTTTGCTGCCAGCCGCGAAAGCGAAAGCAACCAAGATCGAGCGTCTAGGATTTACTTGTGAATAGCTCGCCTGGAAAACATCCAGAGAAGTCAAAGACAGTGCAGCTATACTAATTGCCAGGCGCTGAGACGAATGCCGCCAAGATCAAGCGTCTAAGACTTACGGTTCAAGAATTAGCCTCAGAAACAGTGGGAAACAGTGCTTCTATACTAATTGCCAGGCGCTGAGACGAATGCCGCCAAGATCGAGCGTCTATGACTTACGGTTCAAGAATTAGCCTCAGAAACAGTGGTTCTGAACATGCTGCCAATAGCTCGCCTGGGAAACATCCAGAGAAGTCCAAGATAGTGTTTTTTAGACTGGCTGCCACGAGCTGAAACGAATGCAGCCAAGAGCGAGCGTCTGTGACTTACGGTTCAAGAGTTATTCACAGAAACATGGTTCTGAACTTTGCTGCCAGCCGCGAAAGCGAAAGTAACCAAGATCGAGCGTCTAGGATTTACTTGTGAATAGCTCGCCTGGGAAACATCCAGAGAAGTCAAAGACAGTGCTTCTATACTAATTGCCAGGCGCTGAGACGAATGCCGCCATGATCAAGCGTCTAAGACTTACGGTTCAAGAATTAGCCTCAGAAACAGTGGTTCTGAACATGCTGCCAATAGCTCGCCTGGGAAACATCCAGAGAAGTCCAAGATAGTGTTTTTTTAGACTGGCTGCCACGAGCTGAAACGAATGCAGCCAAGAGCGAGCGTCTGTGACTTACGGTTCAAGAGTTATTCACAGAAACATGGTTCTGAACTTTGCTGCCAGCCGCGAAAGCGAAAATAACCAAGATCGAGCGTCTAGGATTTACTTGTCAATAGCTCGCCTGGGAAACATCCAGAGAAGTCAAAGACAGTGCTTCTATACTAATTGCCAGGCGCTGAGACGAATGCCGCCAAGATCGAGCGTCTATGACTTACGGTTCAAGAATTAGCCTCAGAAACAGTGGGAAACAATGCTTCTATACTAATTGCCAGGCGCTGAGACGAATGCCGCCAAGATCGAGCGTCTATGACTTACGGTTCAAGAATTAGCCTCAGAAACAGTGGTTCTGAACATGCTGCCAATAGCTCGCCTGGGAAACATCCAGAGAAGTCCAAGATAGTGTTTTTTAGACTGGCTGCCACGAGCTGAAACGAATGCAGCCAAGAGCGAGCGTCTGTGACTTACGGTTCAAGAGTTATTCACAGAAACATGGTTCTGAACTTTGCTGCCAGCCGCGAAAGCGAAAGTAACCAAGATCGAGCGTCTAGGATTTACTTGTGAATAGCTCGCCTGGGAAACTTTGAGATAAGTCAAAGACAGTGCTTCTATACTAATTGCCAGGCGCTGAGACGAATGCCGCCAAGATCAAGCGTCTAAGATTTACGGTTCAAGAATTAGCCTCAGAAACAGTGGTTCTGAACATGCTGCCAATAGCTCGCCTGGGAAACATCCAGAGAAGTCCAAGATAGTGTTTTTTTAGACTGGCTGCCACGAGCTGAAACGAATGCAGCCAAGAGCGAGCGTCTGTGACTTACGGTTCAAGAGTTATTAACAGAAACATGGTTCTGAACTTTGCTGCCAGCCGCGAAAGCGAAAGTAACCAAGATCGAGCGTCTAGGATTTACTTGTGAATAGCTCGCCTGGGAAACTTTGAGATAAGTCAAAGACAGTGCTTCTATACTAATTGCCAGGCGCTGAGACGAATGCCGCCAAGATCAAGCGTCTAAGACTTACGGTTCAAGAATTAGCCTCAGAAACAGTGGGAAACAGTGCTTCTATACTAATTGCCAGGCGCTGAGACGAATGCCGCCAAGATCGAGCGTCTGACTTACGGTTCAAGAATTAGCCTCAGAAACAGTGGTTCTGAACATGCTGCCAATAGCTCGCCTGGGAAACATCCAGAGAAGTCCAAGATAGTGTTTTTTTTAGACTGGCTGCCACGAGCTGAAACGAATGCAGCCAAGAGCGAGCGTCTGTGACTTACGGTTCAAAAGTTATTCACATAAACATGGTTCTGAACTTTGCTGCCAGCCGCGAAAGCGAAAGCAACCAAGATCGAGCGTCTAGGATTTACTTGTGAATAGCTCGCCTGGAAAACATCCAGAGAAGTCAAAGACAGTGCAGCTATACTAATTGCCAGGCGCTGAGACGAATGCCGCCAAGATCAAGCGTCTAAGACTTACGGTTCAAGAATTAGTCTCAGAAACAGTGGGAAACAGTGCTTCTACACTAATTGCCAGGCGCTGAGACGAATGCCGCCAAGATCGAGCGTCTATGACTTACGGTTCAAGAATTAGCCTCAGAAACAGTGGTTCTGAACATGCTGCCAATAGCTCGCCTGGGAAACATCCAGAGAAGTCCAAGATAGTGTTTTTTAGACTGGCTGCCACGAGCTGAAACGAATGCAGCCAAGAGCGAGCGTCTGTGACTTACGGTTCAAGAGTTATTCACAGAAACATGGTTCTGAACTTTGCTGCCAGCCTGAAAGCGAAAGCAACCAAGATCGAGCGTCTAGGATTTACTTGTGAATAGCTCGCCTGGAAAACATCCAGAGAAGTAAAAGACAGTGCAGCTATACTAATTGCCAGGCGCTGAGACGAATGCCGCCAAGATCAAGCGTCTAAGACTTACGGTTCAAGAATTAGCCTCAGAAACAGTGGGAAACAGTGCTTCTATACTAATTGCCAGGCGCTGAGACGAATGCCGCCAAGATCGAGCGTCTATGACTTACGGTTCAAGAATTAGCCTCAGAAACAGTGGTTCTGAACATGCTGCCAATAGCTCGCCTGGGAAACATCCAGAGAAGTCCAAGATAGTGTTTTTTAGACTGGCTGCCACGAGCTGAAACGAATGCAGCCAAGAGCGAGCGTCTGTCACTTACGGTTCAAGAGTTATTCACAGAAACATGGTTCTGAACTTTGCTGCCAGCCGCGAAAGCGAAAGTAACCAATATCGAGCGTCTAGGATTTACTTGTGAATAGCTCGCATGGGAAACTTTCAGATAAGTCAAAGACAGTGCTTCTATACTAATTGCCAGGCGCTGAGACGAATGCCGCCAAGATCAAGCGTCTAAGACTTACGGTTCAAGAATTAGCCTCAGAAACAGTGGGAAACAGTGCTTCTATACTAATTGCCAGGCGCTGAGACGAATGCCGCCAAGATCGAGCGTCTATGACTTACGGTTCAAGAATTAGCCTCAGAAACAGTGGTTTTGAACCGGCTACCAATAGCTCGCCTGGGAAACATCCAGAGAAGTCCAAGATAGTGTTTTTTAGACTGGCTGCCACGAGCTGAAACGAATGCAGCCAAGAGCGAGCGTCTGTGACTTACGGTTCAAGAGTTATTCACAGAAACATGGTTCTGAACTTTGCTGCCAGCCGCGAAAGCGAAAGTAACCAAGATCGAGCGTCTAGGATTTACTTGTCAATAGCTCGCCTGGGAAACATCCAGAGAAGTCAAAGACAGTGCTTCTATACTAATTGCCAGGCGCTGAGACGAATGCCGCCAAGATCGAGCGTCTATGACTTACGGTTCAAGAATTAGCCTCAGAAACAGTGGGAAACAGTGCTTCTATACTAATTGCCAGGCGCTGAGACGAATGCCAACAAGATCGAGCGTCTATGACTTACGGTTCAAGAATTAGCCTCAGAAACAGTGGTTCTGAACATGCTGCCAATAGCTCGCCTGGGAAACATCCAGAGAAGTCCAAGATAGTGTTTTTTTATGACTGGCTGCCACGAGCTGAAACGAATGCAGCCAAGAGCGAGCGTCTGTGACTTACGGTTCAAGAGTTATTCACAGAAACATGGTTCTGAACTTTGCTGCTAGCCGCGAAAGCGAAAGTAACCAAGATCGAGCGTCTATGACTTACGGTTCAAGAATTAGCCTCAGAAACAGTGGGAAACAGTGCTTCTATACTAATTGCCAGGCGCTGAGACGAATGCCGCCAAGATCAAGCGTCTAAGACTTACGGTTCAAGAATTAGCCTCAGAAACAGTGGTTCTGAACATGCTGCCAATAGCTCGCCTGGGAAACATCCAGAGAAGTCCAAGATAGTGTTTTTTTTAGACTGGCTGCCACGAGCTGAAACGAATGCAGCCAAGAGCGAGCGTCTGTGACTTACGGTTCAAGAGTTATTAACAGAAACATGGTTCTGAACTTTGCTGCCAGCCGCGAAAGCGAAAGCAACCAAGATCGAGCGTCTAGGATTTACTTGTGAATAGCTCGCCTGGAAAACATCCAGAGAAGTCAAAGACAGTGCAGCTATACTAATTGCCAGGCGCAGAGACGAATGCCGCCAAGATCAAGCGTCTAAGACTTACGGTTCAAGAATTAGCCTCAGAAACAGTGGGAAACAGTGCTTCTATACTAATTGCCAGGCGCTGAGACGAATGCCGCCAAGATCGAGCGTCTATGACTTACGGTTCAAGAATTAGCCTCAGAAACAGTGGTTCTGAACATGCTGCCAATAGCTCGGCTGGGAAACATCCAGAGAAGTCCAAGATAGTGTTTTTTTTAGACTGGCTGCCACGAGCTGAAACGAATGCAGCCAAGAGCGAGCGTCTGTGACTTACGGTTCAAAAGTTATTCACATAAACATGGTTCTGAACTTTGCTGCCAGCCGCGAAAGCGAAAGCAACCAAGATCGAGCGTCTAGGATTTACTTGTGAATAGCTCGCCTGGAAAACATCCAGAGAAGTCAAAGACAGTGCAGCTATACTAATTGCCAGGCGCTGAGACGAATGCCGCCAAGATCAAGCGTCTAAGACTTACGGTTCAAGAATTAGCCTCAGAAACAGTGGGAAACAGTGCTTCTATACTAATTGCCAGGCGCTGAGACGAATGCCGCCAAGATCGAGCGTCTATGACTTACGGTTCAAGAATTAGCCTCAGAAACAGTGGTTCTGAACATGCTGCCAATAGCTCGCCTGGGAAACATCCAGAGAAGTCCAAGATAGTGTTTTTTAGACTGGCTGCCACGAGATGAAACGAATGCAGCCAAGAGCGAGCGTCTGTGACTTACGGTTCAAGAGTTATTCACAGAAACATGGTTCTGAACTTTGCTGCCAGCCGCGAAAGCGAAAGTAACCAAGATCGAGCGTCTAGGATTTACTTGTGAATAGCTCGCCTGGGAAACATCCAGAGAAGTCAAAGACAGTGCTTCTATACTAATTGCCAGGCGCTGAGACGAATGCCGCCATGATCAAGCGTCTAAGACTTACGGTTCAAGAATTAGCCTCAGAAACAGTGGTTCTGAACATGCTGCCAATAGCTCGCCTGGGAAACATCCAGAGAAGTCCAAGATAGTGTTTTTTTAGACTGGCTGCCACGAGCTGAAACGAATGCAGCCAAGAGCGAGCGTCTGTGACTTACGGTTCAAGAGTTATTCACAGAAACATGGTTCTGAACTTTGCTGCCAGCCGCGAAAGCGAAAGTAACCAAGATCGAGCGTCTAGGATTTACTTGTGAATAGCTCGCCTGGGAAACTTTGAGATAAGTCAAAGACAGTGCTTCTATACTAATTGCCAGGCGCTGAGACGAATGCCGCCAAGATCAAGCGTCTAAGACTTACGGTTCAAGAATTAGCCTCAGAAACAGTGGGAAACAGTGCTTCTATACTAATTGCCAGGCGCTGAGACGAATGCCGCCAAGATCGAGCGTCTATGACTTACGGTTCAAGAATTAGCCTCAGAAACAGTGGTTCTGAACATGCTGCCAATAGCTCGCCTGGGAAACATCCAGAGAAGTCCAAGATAGTGTTTTTTAGACTGGCTGCCACGAGCTGAAACGAATGCAGCCAAGAGCGAGCGTCTGTGACTTACGGTTCAAGAGTTATTCACAGAAACATGGTTCTGAACTTTGCTGCCAGCCGCGAAAGCGAAAGTAACCAAGATCGAGCGTCTAGGATTTACTTGTGAATAGCTCGCCTGGGAAACTTTGAGATAAGTCAAAGACAGTGCTTCTATACTAATTGCCAGGCGCTGAGACGAATGCCGCCAAGATCAAGCGTCTAAGACTTACGGTTCAAGAATTAGCCTCAGAAACAGTGGGAAACAGTGCTTCTATACTAATTGCCAGGCGCTGAGACGAATGCCGCCAAGATCGAGCGTCTATGACTTACGGTTCAAGAATTAGCCTCAGAAACAGTGGTTCTGAACATGCTGCCAATAGCTCGCCTGGGAAACATCCAGAGAAGTCCAAGATAGTGTTTTTTAGACTGGCTGCCACGAGCTGAAACGAATGCAGCCAAGAGCGAGCGTCTGTGACTTACGGTTCAAGAGTTATTCACAGAAACATGGTTCTGAACTTTGCTGCCAGCCGCGAAAGCGAAAGTAACCAAGATCGAGCGTCTAGGATTTACTTGTGAATAGCTCGCCTTGGAAACTGAGATGTCAAAGACAGTGCTTCTATACTAATTGCCAGGCGCTGAGACGAATGCCGCCAAGATCAAGCGTCTAAGACTTACGGTTCAAGAATTAGCCTCAGAAACAGTGGGAAACAGTGCTTCTACACTAATTGCCAGGCGCTGAGACGAATGCCGCCAAGATCGAGCGTCTATGACTTACGGTTCAAGAATTAGCCTCAGAAACAGTGGTTCTGAACATGCTGCCAATAGCTCGCCTGGGAAACATCCAGAGAAGTCCAAGATAGTGTTTTTTAGACTGGCTGCCACGAGCTGAAACGAATGCAGCCAAGAGCGAGCGTCTGTCACTTACGGTTCAAGAGTTATTCACAGAAACATGGTTCTGAACTTTGCTGCCAGCCGCGAAAGCGAAAGTAACCAAGATCGAGCGTCTAGGATTTACTTGTCAATAGCTCGCCTGGGAAACATCCAGAGAAGTCAAAGACAGTGCTTCTATACTAATTGCCAGGCGCTGAGACGAATGCCGCCAAGATCGAGCGTCTATGACTTACGGTTCAAGAATTAGCCTCAGAAACAGTGGGAAACAGTGCTTCTATACTAATTGCCAGGCGCTGAGACGAATGCCGCCAAGATCGAGCGTCTATGACTTACGGTTCAAGAATTAGCCTCAGAAACAGTGGTTCTGAACATGCTGCCAATAGCTCGCCTGGGAAACATCCAGAGAAGTCCAAGATAGTGTTTTTTTAGACTGGCTGCCACGAGCTGAAACGAATGCAGCCAAGAGCGAGCGTCTGTGACTTAAGGTTCAAGAGTTATTCACAGAAACATGGTTCTGAACTTTGCTGCCAGCCGCGAAAGCGAAAGTAACCAAGATCGAGCGTCGAGGATTTACTTGTGAATAGCTCGCCTGGGAAACTTTGAGATAAGTCAAATACAGTGCTTCTATACTAATTGCCAGGCGCTGAGACGAATGCCGCCAAGATCAAGCATCTAAGACTTACGGTTCAAGAATTAGCCTCAGAAACAGTGGTTCTGTACATGCTGCCAATAGCTCGCCTGGGAAACATCCAGAGAAGTCCAAGATAGTGTTTTTTTAGACTGGCTGCCACGAGCTGAAACGAATGCAGCCAAGAGCGAGCGTCTGTGACTTACGGTTCAAGAGTTATTCACAGAAACATGGTTCTGAACTTTGCTGCCAGCCGCGAAAGCGAAAGTAACCAAGATCGAGCGTCTAGGATTTACTTGTGAATAGCTCGCCTGGGAAACTTTGAGATAAGTCAAAGACAGTGCTTCTATACTAATTGCCAGGCGCTGAGACGAATGCCGCCAAGATCAAGCGTCTAAGACTTACGGTTCAAGAATTAGCCTCAGAAACAGTGGGAAACAGTGCTTCTATACTAATTGCCAGGCGCTGAGACGAATGCCGCCAAGATCGAGCGTCTATGACTTACGGTTCAAGAATTAGCCTCAGAAACAGTGGTTCTGAACATGCTGCCAATAGATCGCCTGGGAAACATCCAGAGAAGTCCAAGATAGTGTTTTTTAGACTGGCTGCCACGAGCTGAAACGAATGCAGCCAAGAGCGAGCGTCTGTGACTTACGGTTCAAGAGTTATTCACAGAAACATGGTTCTGAACTTTGCTGCCAGCCGCGAAAGCGAAAATAACCAAGATCGAGCGTCTAGGATTTACTTGTGAATAGCTCGCCTGGGAAACTTTGAGATAAGTCAGAGACAGTGCTTCTATACTAATTGCCAGGCGCTGAGACGAATGCCGCCAAGATCAAGCGTCTAAGACTTACGGTTCAAGAATTAGCCTCAGAAACAGTGGGAAACAGTGCTTCTATACTAATTGCCAGGCGCTGAGACGAATGCCGCCAAGATCGAGCGTCTATGACTTACGGTTCAAGAATTAGCCTCAGAAACAGTGGTTCTGAACATGCTGCCAATAGCTCGCCTGGGAAACATCCAGAGAAGTCCAAGATAGTGTTTTTTAGACTGGCTGCCACGAGCTGAAACGAATGCAGCCAAGAGCGAGCGTCTGTCACTTACGGTTCAAGAGTTATTCACAGAAACATGGTTCTGAACTTTGCTGCCAGCCGCGAAAGCGAAAATAACCAAGATCGAGCGTCTAGGATTTACTTGTCAATAGCTCGCCTGGGAAACATCCAGAGAAGTCAAAGACAGTGCTTCTATACTAATTGCCAGGCGCTGAGACGAATGCCGCCAAGATCGAGCGTCTTTGACTTACGGTTCAAGAATTAGCCTCAGAAACAGTGGTTCTGAACATGCTGCCAATAGCTCGCCTGGGAAACATCCAGAGAAGTCCAAGATAGTGTTTTTTTAGACTGGCTGCCACGAGCTGAAACGAATGCAGCCAAGAGCGAGCGTCTGTGACTTACGGTTCAAGAGTTATTCACAGAAACATGGTTCTGAACTTTGCTGCCAGCCGCGAAAGCGAAAGTAACCAAGATCGAGCGTCTAGGATTTACTTGTGAATAGCTCGCCTGGGAAACTGAGATAAGTCAAAGACAGTGCTTCTATACTAATTGCCAGGCGCTGAGACGAATGCCGCCAAGATCAAGCGTCTAAGACTTACGGTTCAAGAATTAGCCTCAGAAACAGTGGGAAACAGTGCTTCTATACTAATTGCCAGGCGCTGAGACGAATGCCGCCAAGATCGAGCGTCTATGACTTACGGTTCAAGAATTAGCCTCAGAAACAGTGGTTCTGAACATGCTGCCAATAGCTCGCCTGGGAAACATCCAGAGAAGTCCAAGATAGTGTTTTTTTTAGACTGGCTGCCACGAGTTGAAACGAATGCAGCCAAGAGCGAGCGTCTGTGACTTACGGTTCAAAAGTTATTCACATAAACATGGTTCTGAACTTTGCTGCCAGCCGCGAAAGCGAAAGCAACCAAGATCGAGCGTCTAGGATTTACTTGTGAATAGCTCGCCTGGAAAACATCCAGAGAAGTCAAAGACAGTGCAGCTATACTAATTGCCAGGCGCTGAGACGAATGCCGCCAAGATCAAGCGTCTAAGACTTACGGTTCAAGAATTAGCCTCAGAAACAGTGGGAAACAGTGCTTCTATACTAATTGCCAGGCGCTGAGACGAATGCCGCCAAGATCGAGCGTCTATGACTTACGGTTCAAGAATTAGCCTCAGAAACAGTGGTTCTGAACATGCTGCCAATAGCTCGCCTGGGAAACATCCAGAGAAGTCCAAGATAGTGTTTTTTTTAGACTGGCTGCCACGAGCTGAAACGAATGCAGCCAAGAGCGAGCGTCTGTGACTTACGGTTCAAAAGTTATTCACATAAACATGGTTCTGAACTTTGCTGCCAGCCGCGAAAGCTAAAGCAACCAAGATCGAGCGTCTAGGATTTACTTGTGAATAGCTCGCCTGGAAAACATCCAGAGAAGTCAAAGACAGTGCAGCTATACTAATTGCCAGGCGCTGAGACGAATGCCGCCAAGATCAAGCGTCTAAGACTTACGGTTCAAGAATTAGCCTCAGAAACAGTGGGAAACAGTGCTTCTATACTAATTGCCAGGCGCTGAGACGAATGCCGCCAAGATCGAGCGTCTATGACTTACGGTTCAAGAATTAGCCTCAGAAACAGTGGTTCTGAATATGCTGCCAATAGCTCGCCTGGGAAACATCCAGAGAAGTCCAAGATAGTGTTTTTTTAGACTGGCTGCCACGAGCTGAAACGAATGCAGCCAAGAGCGAGCGTCTGTGACTTACGGTTCAAGAGTTATTCACAGAACATGGTTCTGAACTTTGCTGCCAGCCGCGAAAGCGAAAGTAACCAAGATCGAGCGTCTAGGATTTACTTGTGAATAGCTCGCCTGGGAAACTTTGAGATAAGTCAAGACAGTGCTTCTATACTAATTGCCAGGCGCTGAGACGAATGCCGCCAAGATCAAGCGTCTAAGACTTACGGTTCAAGAATTAGCCTCAGAAAACAGTGGGAAACAGTGCTTCTATACTAATTGCCAGGCGCTGAGACGAATGCCGCCAAGATCGAGCGTCTATGACTTACGGTTCAAGAATTAGCCTCAGAAACAGTGGTTCTGAACATGCTGCCAATAGCTCGCCTGGGAAACATCCAGAGAAGTCAAGATAGTGTTTTAGACTGGCTGCCACGAGCTGAAACGAATGCAGCCAAGAGCGAGCGTCTGTCACTTACGGTTCAAGAGTTATTCACAGAAACATGGTTCTGAACTTTGCTGCCAGCCGCGAAAGCGAAAATAACCAAGATCGAGCGTCTAGGATTTACTTGTCAATAGCTCGCCTGGGAAACATCCAGAGAAGTCAAAGACAGTGCTTCTATACTAATTGCCAGGCGCTGAGACGAATGCCGCCAAGATCGAGCGTCTATGACTTACGGTTCAAGAATTAGCCTCAGAAACAGTTGGAAACAATGCTTCTATACTAATTGCCAGGCGCTGAGACGAATGCCGCCAAGATCGAGCGTCTATGACTTACGGTTCAAGAATTAGCCTCAGAAACAGTGGTTCTGAACATGCTGCCAATAGCTCGCCTGGGAAACATCCAGAGAAGTCCAAGATAGTGTTTTTTTAGACTGGCTGCCACGAGCTGAAACGAATGCAGCCAAGAGCGAGCGTCTGTGACTTACGGTTCAAAAGTTATTCACATAAACATGGTTCTGAACTTTGCTGCCAGCCGCGAAAGCGAAAGCAACCAAGATCGAGCGTCTAGGATTTACTTGTGAATAGCTCGCCTGGAAAACATCCAGAGAAGTCAAAGACAGTGCAGCTATACTAATTGCCAGGCGCTGAGACGAATGCCGCCAAGATCAAGCGTCTAAGACTTACGGTTCAAGAATTAGCCTCAGAAACAGTGGGAAACAGTGCTTCTATACTAATTGCCAGGCGCTGAGACGAATGCCGCCAAGATCGAGCGTCTATGACTTACGGTTCAAGAATTAGCCTCAGAAACAGTGGTTCTGAACATGCTGCCAATAGCTCGCCTGGGAAACATCCAGAGAAGTCCAAGATAGTGTTTTTTTAGACTGGCTGCCACGAGCTGAAACGAATGCAGCCAAGAGCGAGCGTCTGTGACTTACGGTTCAAGAGTTATTCACAGAAACATGGTTCTGAACTTTGCTGCCAGCCGCGAAAGCGAAAATAACCAAGATCGAGCGTCTAGGATTTACTTGTCAATAGCTCGCCTGGGAAACATCCAGAGAAGTCAAAGACAGTGCTTCTATACTAATTGCCAGGCGCTGAGACGAATGCCGCCAAGATCGAGCGTCTATGACTTACGGTTCAAGAATTAGCCTCAGAAACAGTGGGAAACAATGCTTCTATACTAATTGCCAGGCGCTGAGACGAATGCCGCCAAGATCGAGCGTCTATGACTTACGGTTCAAGAATTAGCCTCAGAAACAGTGGTTCTGAACATGCTGCCAATAGCTCGCCTGGGAAACATCCAGAGAAGTCCAAGATAGTGTTTTTTTAGACTGGCTGCCACGAGCTGAAACGAATGCAGCCAAGAGCGAGCGTCTGTGACTTACGGTTCAAGAGTTATTCACAGAAACATGGTTCTGAACTTTGCTGCCAGCCGCGAAAGCGAAAGTAACCAAGATCGAGCGTCTAGGATTTACTTGTGAATAGCTCGCCTGGGAAACTTTGAGATAAGTCAAAGACAGTGCTTCTATACTAATTGCCAGGCGCTGAGACGAATGCCGCCAAGATCAAGCGTCTAAGATTTACGGTTGAAGAATTAGCCTCAGAAACAGTGGTTCTGAACATGCTGCCAATAGCTCGCCTGGGAAACATCCAGAGAAGTCCAAGATAGTGTTTTTTTAGACTGGCTGCCACGAGCTGAAACGAATGCAGCCAAGAGCGAGCGTCTGTGACTTACGGTTCAAGAGTTATTCACAGAAACATGGTTCTGAACTTTGCTGCCAGCCGCGAAAGCGAAAGTAACCAAGATCGAGCGTCTAGGATTTACTTGTGAATAGCTCGCCTGGGAAACTTTGAGATAAGTCAAAGACAGTGCTTCTATACTAATTGCCAGGCGCTGAGACGAATGCCGCCAAGATCAAGCGTCTAAGACTTACGGTTCAAGAATTAGCCTCAGAAACAGTGGGAAACAGTGCTTCTATACTAATTGCCAGGCGCTGAGACGAATGCCGCCAAGATCGAGCGTCTGACTTACGGTTCAAGAATTAGCCTCAGAAACAGTGGTTCTGAACATGCTGCCAATAGCTCGCCTGGGAAACATCCAGAGAAGTCCAAGATAGTGTTTTTTTTAGACTGGCTGCCACGAGCTGAAACGAATGCAGCCAAGAGCGAGCGTCTGTGACATACGGTTCAAAAGTTATTCACATAAACATGGTTCTGAACTTTGCTGCCAGCCGCGAAAGCGAAAGCAACCAAGATCGAGCGTCTAGGATTTACTTGTGAATAGCTCGCCTGGAAAACATCCAGAGAAGTCAAAGACAGTGCAGCTATACTAATTGCCAGGCGCTGAGACGAATGCCGCCAAGATCAAGCGTCTAAGACTTACGGTTCAAGAATTAGCCTCAGAAACAGTGGGAAACAGTGCTTCTATACTAATTGCCAGGCGCTGAGACGAATGCCGCCAAGATCGAGCGTCTATGACTTACGGTTCAAGAATTAGCCTCAGAAACAGTGGTTCTGAACATGCTGCCAATAGCTCGCCTGGGAAACATCCAGAGAAGTCCAAGATAGTGTTTTTTAGACTGGCTGCCACGAGCTGAAACGAATGCAGCCAAGAGCGAGCGTCTGTGACTTACGGTTCAAGAGTTATTCACAGAAACATGGTTCTGAACTTTGCTGCCAGCCGCGAAAGCGAAAGTAACCAAGATCGAGCGTCTAGGATTTACTTGTGAATAGCTCGCCTGGGAAACATCCAGAGAAGTCAAAGACAGTGCTTCTATACTAATTGCCAGGCGCTGAGACGAATGCCGCCATGATCAAGCGTCTAAGACTTACGGTTCAAGAATTAGCCTCAGAAACAGTGGTTCTGAACATGCTGCCAATAGCTCGCCTGGGAAACATCCAGAGAAGTCCAAGATAGTGTTTTTTAGACTGGCTGCCACGAGCTGAAACGAATGCAGCCAAGAGCGAGCGTCTGTGACTTACGGTTCAAGAGTTATTCACAGAAACATGGTTCTGAACTTTGCTGCCAGCCGCGAAAGCGAAAGTAACCAAGATCGAGCGTCTAGGATTTACTTGTGAATAGCTCGCCTGGGAAACATCCAGAGAAGTCAAAGACAGTGCTTCTATACTAATTGCCAGGCGCTGAGACGAATGCCGCCATGATCAAGCGTCTAAGACTTACGGTTCAAGAATTAGCCTCAGAAACAGTGGTTCTGAACATGCTGCCAATAGCTCGCCTGGGAAACATCCAGAGAAGTCCAAGATAGTGTTTTTTAGACTGGCTGCCACGAGCTGAAACGAATGCAGCCAAGAGCGAGCGTCTGTCACTTACGGTTCAAGAGTTATTCACAGAAACATGGTTCTGAACTTTGCTGCCAGCCGCGAAAGCGAAAGTAACCAAGATCGAGCGTCTAGGATTTACTTGTGAATAGCTCGCCTGGGAAACATCCAGAGAAGTCAAAGACAGTGCTTCTATACTAATTGCCAGGCGCTGAGACGAATGCCGCCATGATCAAGCGTCTAAGACTTACGGTTCAAGAATTAGCCTCAGAAACAGTGGTTCTGAACATGCTGCCAATAGCTCGCCTGGGAAACATCCAGAGAAGTCCAAGATAGTGTTTTTTTAGACTGGCTGCCACGAGCTGAAACGCATGCAGCCAAGAGCGAGCGTCTGTGACTTACGGTTCAAGAGTTATTCACAGAAACATGGTACTGAACTTTGCTGCCAGCCGCGAAAGCGAAAGTAACCAAGATCGAGCGTCTAGGATTTACTTGTGAATAGCTCGCATGGGAAACTTTCAGATAAGTCAAAGACAGTGCTTCTATACTAATTGCCAGGCGCTGAGACGAATGCCGCCAAGATCAAGCGTCTAAGACTTACGGTTCAAGAATTAGCCTCAGAAACAGTGGGAAACAGTGCTTCTATACTAATTGCCAGGCGCTGAGACGAATGCCGCCAAGATCGAGCGTCTATGACTTACGGTTCAAGAATTAGCCTCAGAAACAGTGGTTTTGAACCGGCTACCAATAGCTCGCCTGGGAAACATCCAGAGAAGTCCAAGATAGTGTTTTTTTAGACTGGCTGCCACGAGCTGAAACGAATGCAGCCAAGAGCGAGCGTCTGTGACTTACGGTTCAAGAGTTATTCACAGAAACATGGTTCTGAACTTTGCTGCTAGCCGCGAAAGCGAAAGTAACCAAGATCGAGCGTCTATGACTTACGGTTCAAGAATTAGCCTCAGAAACAGTGGAAACAGTGCTTCTATACTAATTGCCAGGCGCTGAGACGAATGCCGCCAAGATCAAGCGTCTAAGACTTACGGTTCAAGAATTAGCCTCAGAAACAGTGGTTCTGAACATGCTGCCAATAGCTCGCCTGGGAAACATCCAGAGAAGTCCAAGATAGTGTTTTTTTTAGACTGGCTGCCACGAGCTGAAACGAATGCAGCCAAGAGCGAGCGTCTGTGACTTACGGTTCAAGAGTTATTAACAGAAACATGGTTCTGAACTTTGCTGCCAGCCGCGAAAGCGAAAGCAACCAAGATCGAGCGTCTAGGATTTACTTGTGAATAGCTCGCCTGGAAAACATCCAGAGAAGTCAAAGACAGTGCAGCTATACTAATTGCCAGGCGCAGAGACGAATGCCGCCAAGATCAAGCGTCTAAGACTTACGGTTCAAGAATTAGCCTCAGAAACAGTGGGAAACAGTGCTTCTATACTAATTGCCAGGCGCTGAGACGAATGCCGCCAAGATCGAGCGTCTATGACTTACGGTTCAAGAATTAGCCTCAGAAACAGTGGTTCTGAACATGCTGCCAATAGCTCGCCTGGGAAACATCCAGAGAAGTCCAAGATAGTGTTTTTTTAGACTGGCTGCCACGAGCTGAAACGAATGCAGCCAAGAGCGAGCGTCTGTGACTTACGGTTCAAGAGTTATTCACATAAACATGGTTCTGAACTTTGCTGCCAGCCGCGAAAGCGAAAGCAACCAAGATCGAGCGTCTAGGATTTACTTGTGAATAGCTCGCCTGGAAAACATCCAGAGAAGTCAAAGACAGTGCAGCTATACTAATTGCCAGGCGCTGAGACGAATGCCGCCAAGATCAAGCGTCTAAGACTTACGGTTCAAGAATTAGCCTCAGAAACAGTGGGAAACAGTGCTTCTATACTAATTGCCAGGCGCTGAGACGAATGCCGCCAAGATCGAGCGTCTATGACTTACGGTTCAAGAATTAGCCTCAGAAACAGTGGTTCTGAACATGCTGCCAATAGCTCGCCTGGGAAACATCCAGAGAAGTCCAAGATAGTGTTTTTTAGACTGGCTGCCACGAGCTGAAACGAATGCAGCCAAGAGCGAGCGTCTGTGACTTACGGTTCAAGAGTTATTCACAGAAACATGGTTCTGAACTTTGCTGCCAGCCGCGAAAGCGAAAGTAACCAAGATCGAGCGTCTAGGATTTACTTGTGAATAGCTCGCCTGGGAAACTTTGAGATAAGTCAAAGACAGTGCTTCTATACTAATTGCCAGGCGCTGAGACGAATGCCGCCAAGATCAAGCGTCTAAGACTTACGGTTCAAGAATTAGCCTCAGAAACAGTGGGAAACAGTGCTTCTATACTAATTGCCAGGCGCTGAGACGAATGCCGCCAAGATCGAGCGTCTATGACTTACGGTTCAAGAATTAGCCTCAGAAACAGTGGTTCTGAACATGCTGCCAATAGCTCGCCTGGGAAACATCCAGAGAAGTCCAAGATAGTGTTTTTTAGACTGGCTGCCACGAGCTGAAACGAATGCAGCCAAGAGCGAGCGTCTGTGACTTACGGTTCAAGAGTTATTCACAGAAACATGGTTCTGAACTTTGCTGCCAGCCGCGAAAGCGAAAGTAACCAAGATCGAGCGTCTAGGATTTACTTGTGAATAGCTCGCCTGGGAAACATCCAGAGAAGTCAAAGACAGTGCTTCTATACTAATTGCCAGGCGCTGAGACGAATGCCGCCATGATCAAGCGTCTAAGACTTACGGTTCAAGAATTAGCCTCAGAAACAGTGGTTCTGAACATGCTGCCAATAGCTCGCCTGGGAAACATCCAGAGAAGTCCAAGATAGTGTTTTTTTAGACTGGCTGCCACGAGCTGAAACGAATGCAGCCAAGAGCGAGCGTCTGTGACTTACGGTTCAAGAGTTATTCACAGAAACATGGTTCTGAACTTTGCTGCCAGCCGCGAAAGCGAAATTACCCAAGATCGAGCGTCTAGGATTTACTTGTGAATAGCTCGCCTGGGAAACTTTGAGATAAGTCAAAGACAGTGCTTCTATACTAATTGCCAGGCGCTGAGACGAATGCCGCCAAGATCAAGCGTCTAAGACTTACGGTTCAAGAATTAGCCTCAGAAACAGTGGGAAACAGTGCTTCTATACTAATTGCCAGGCGCTGAGACGAATGCCGCCAAGATCGAGCGTCTATGACTTACGGTTCAAGAATTAGCCTCAGAAACAGTGGTTCTGAACATGCTGCCAATAGCTCGCCCTGGGAAACATCCAGAGAAGTCCAATATAGTGTTTTTTAGACTGGCTGCCACGAGCTGAAACGAATGCAGCCAAGAGCGAGCGTCTGTCACTTACGGTCAAGAGTTATTCACAGAAACATGGTTCTGAACTTTGCTGCCAGCCGCGAAAGCGAAAATAACCAAGATCGAGCGTCTAGGATTTACTTGTCAATAGCTCGCCTGGGAAACATCCAGAGAAGTCAAAGACAGTGCTTCTATACTAATTGCCAGGCGCTGAGACGAATGCCGCCAAGATCGAGCGTCTATGACTTACGGTTCAAGAATTAGCCTCAGAAACAGTGGGAACAATGCTTCTATACTAATTGCCAGGCGCTGAGACGAATGCCGCCAAGATCGAGCGTCTATGACTTACGGTTCAAGAATTAGCCTCAGAAACAGTGGTTCTGAACATGCTGCCAATAGCTCGCCTGGGAAACATCCAGAGAAGTCCAAGATAGTGTTTTTTTAGACTGGCTGCCACGAGCTGAAACGAATGCAGCCAAGATCGAGCGTCTGTGACTTACGGTTCAAGAGTTATTCACAGAAACATGGTTCTGAACTTTGCTGCCAGCCGCGAAAGCGAAAGTAACCAAGATCGAGCGTCTAGGATTTACTTGTGAATAGCTCGCCTGGGAAACTTTGAGATAAGTCAAAGACAGTGCTTCTATACTAATTGCCAGGCGCTGAGACGAATGCCGCCAAGATCAAGCGTCTAAGATTTACGGTTCAAGAATTAGCCTCAGAAACAGTGTTCTGAACATGCTGCCAATAGCTCGCCTGGGAAACATCCAGAGAAGTCCAAGATAGTGTTTTTTTAGACTGGCTGCCACGAGCTGAACGAATGCAGCCAAGAGCGAGCGTCTGTGACTTACGGTTCAAGAGTTATTAACAGAAACATGGTTCTGAACTTTGCTGCCAGCCGCGAAAGCGAAAGTAACCAAGATCGAGCGTCTAGGATTTACTTGTGAATAGCTCGCCTGGGAAACTTTGAGATAAGTCAAAGACAGTGCTTCTATACTAATTGCCAGGCGCTGAGACGAATGCCGCCAAGATCAAGCGTCTAAGACTTACGGTTCAAGAATTAGCCTCAGAAACAGTGGGAAACAGTGCTTCTATACTAATTGCCAGGCGCTGAGACGAATGCCGCCAAGATCGAGCGTCTATGACTTACGGTTCAAGAATTAGCCTCAGAAACAGTGGTTCTGAACATGCTGCCAATAGCTCGCCTGGGAAACATCCAGAGAAGTCCAAGATAGTGTTTTTTAGACTGGCTGTCACGAGCTGAAACGAATGCAGCCAAGAGCGAGCGTCTGTGACTTACGGTTCAAGAGTTATTCACAGAAACATGTTTCTGAACTTTGCTGCCAGCCGCGAAAGCGAAAGTAACCAAGATCGAGCGTCTAGGATTTACTTGTGAATAGCTCGCCTGGGAAACATCCAGAGAAGTCAAAGACAGTGCTTCTATACTAATTGCCAGGCGCTGAGACGAATGCCGCCATGATCAAGCGTCTAAGACTTACGGTTCAAGAATTAGCCTCAGAAACAGTGGTTCTGAACATGCTGCCAATAGATCGTCTGGGAAACATCCAGAGAAGTCCAAGATA
Organism: Rhinoderma darwinii; assembly: GCF_050947455.1. Taxonomy (NCBI): domain Eukaryota; kingdom Metazoa; phylum Chordata; class Amphibia; order Anura; family Rhinodermatidae; genus Rhinoderma; species Rhinoderma darwinii. The sequence goes on from NW_027462067.1 coordinate 23,794, forward strand.
GTGTTTTTTTAGACTGGCTGCCACGAGCTGAAACGAATGCAGCCAAGAGCGAGCGTCTGTGACTTACGGTTCAAGAGTTATTCACAGAAACATGGTTCTGAACTTTGCTGCCAGCCGCGAAAGCGAAAGTAACCAAGATCGAGCGTCTAGGATTTACTTGTGAATAGCTCGCCTGGGAAACTTTGAGATAAGTCAAAGACAGTGCTTCTATACTAATTGCCAGGCGCTGAGACGAATGCCGCCAAGATCAAGCGTCTAAGACTTACGGTTCAAGAATTAGCCTCAGAAACAGTGGGAAACAGTGCTTCTATACTAATTGCCAGGCGCTGAGACGAATGCCGCCAAGATCGAGCGTCTATGACTTACGGTTCAAGAATTAGCCTCAGAAACAGTGGTTCTGAACATGCTGCCAATAGCTCGCCTGGGAAACATCCAGAGAAGTCCAAGATAGTGTTTTTTAGACTGGCTGCCACGAGCTGAAACGAATGCAGCCAAGAGCGAGCGTCTGTCACTTACGGTTCAAGAGTTATTCACAGAAACATGGTTCTGAACTTTGCTGCCAGCCGCGAAAGCGAAAATAACCAAGATCGAGCGTCTAGGATTTACTTGTCAATAGCTCGCCTGGGAAACATCCAGAGAAGTCAAAGACAGTGCTTCTATACTAATTGCCAGGCGCTGAGACGAATGCCGCCAAGATCGAGCGTCTATGACTTACGGTTCAAGAATTAGCCTCAGAAACAGTGGGAAACAATGCTTCTATACTAATTGCCAGGCGCTGAGACGAATGCCGCCAAGATCGAGCGTCTATGACTTACGGTTCAAGAATTAGCCTCAGAAACAGTGGTTCTGAACATGCTGCCAATAGCTCGCCTGGGAAACATCCAGAGAAGTCCAAGATAGTGTTTTTTTAGACTGGCTGCCACGAGCTGAAACGCATGCAGCCAAGAGCGAGCGTCTGTGACTTACGGTTCAAGAGTTATTCACAGAAACATGGTTCTGAACTTTGCTGCCAGCCGCGAAAGCGAAAGTAACCAAGATCGAGCGTCTAGGATTTACTTGTGAATAGCTCGCATGGGAAACTTTCAGATAAGTCAAAGACAGTGCTTCTATACTAATTGCCAGGCGCTGAGACGAATGCCGCCAAGATCAAGCGTCTAAGACTTACGGTTCAAGAATTAGCCTCAGAAACAGTGGGAAACAGTGCTTCTATACTAATTGCCAGGCGCTGAGGACGAATGCCGCCAAGATCGAGCGTCTATGACTTACGGTTCAAGAATTAGCCTCAGAAACAGTGGTTCTGAACATGCTGCCAGTAGCTCGCCTGGGAAACATCCAGAGAAGTCCAAGATAGTGTTTTTTATGACTGGCTGCCACGAGCTGAAACGAATGCAGCCAAGAGCGAGCGTCTGTGACTTACGGTTCAAGAGTTATTCACAGAAACATGGTTCTGAACTTTGCTGCTAGCCGCGAAAGCGAAAGTAACCAAGATCGAGCGTCTATGACTTACGGTTCAAGAATTAGCCTCAGAAACAGTGGGAAAACAGTGCTTCTATACTAATTGCCAGGCGCTGAGACGAATGCCGCCAAGATCGAGCGTCTATGACTTACGGTTCAAGAATTAGCCTCAGAAACAGTGGTTCTGAACATGCTGCCAATAGCTCGCCTGGGAAACATCCAGAGAAGTCCAATATAGTGTTTTTTAGACTGGCTGCCACGAGCTGAAACGAATGCAGCCAAGAGCGAGCGTCTGTGTACTTACGGTTCAAGAGTTATTCACAGAAACATGGTTCTGAACTTTACTGCAAGCCGCGAAATCGAAAGTAACCAAGATCGAGCGTCTAGGATTTACTTGTGAATAGCTCGCCTGGGAAACTTTCAGATAAGTCAAAGACAGTGATTCTATACTAATTGCCAGGCGCTGAGACGAATGCCGCCAAGATCAAGCGTCTAAGACTTACGGTTCAAGAATTAGCCTCAGAAACAGTGGGAAACAGTGCTTCTATACTAATTGCCAGGCGCTGAGACGAATGCCGCCAAGATCGAGCGTCTATGACTTACGGTTCAAGAATTAGCCTCAGAAACAGTGGTTCTGAACATGCTGCCAATAGCTCGCCTGGGAAACATCCAGAGAAGTCCAAGATAGTGTTTTTTTAGACTGGCTGCCACGAGCTGAAACGAATGCAGCCAAGAGCGAGCGTCTGTGACTTACGGTTCAAAAGTTATTCACATAAACATGGTTCTGAACTTTGCTGCCAGCCGCGAAAGCGAAAGCAACCAAGATCGAGCGTCTAGGATTTACTTGTGAATAGCTCGCCTGGAAAACATCCAGAGAAGTCAAAGACAGTGCAGCTATACTAATTGCCAGGCGCTGAGACGAATGCCGCCAAGATCAAGCGTCTAAGACTTACGGTTCAAGAATTAGCCTCAGAAACAGTGGGAAACAGTGCTTCTATACTAATTGCCAGGCGCTGAGACGAATGCCGCCAAGATCGAGCGTCTATGACTTACGGTTCAAGAATTAGCCTCAGAAACAGTGGTTCTGAACATGCTGCCAATAGCTCGCCTGGGAAACATCCAGAGAAGTCCAAGATAGTGTTTTTTAGACTGGCTGCCACGAGCTGAAACGAATGCAGCCAAGAGCGAGCGTCTGTCACTTACGGTTCAAGAGTTATTCACAGAAACATGGTTCTGAACTTTGCTGCCAGCCGCGAAAGCGAAAATAACCAAGATCGAGCGTCTAGGATTTACTTGTCAATAGCTCGCCTGGGAAACATCCAGAGAAGTCAAAGACAGTGCTTCTATACTAATTGCCAGGCGCTGAGACGAATGCCGCCAAGATCGAGCGTCTATGACTTACGGTTCAAGAATTAGCCTCAGAAACAGTGGGAAACAATGCTTCTATACTAATTGCCAGGCGCTGAGACGAATGCCGCCAAGATCGAGCGTCTATGACTTACGGTTCAAGAATTAGCCTCAGAAACAGTGGTTCTGAACATGCTGCCAATAGCTCGCCTGGGAAACATCCAGAGAAGTCCAAGATAGTGTTTTTTTAGACTGGCTGCCACGAGCTGAAACGCATGCAGCCAAGAGCGAGCGTCTGTGACTTACGGTTCAAGAGTTATTCACAGAAACATGGTTCTGAACTTTGCTGCCAGCCGCGAAAGCGAAAGTAACCAAGATCGAGCGTCTAGGATTTACTTGTGAATAGCTCGCATGGGAAACTTTCAGATAAGTCAAAGACAGTGCTTCTATACTAATTGCCAGGCGCTGAGACGAATGCCGCCAAGATCAAGCGTCTAAGACTTACGGTTCAAGAATTAGCCTCAGAAACAGTGGGAAACAGTGCTTCTATACTAATTGCCAGGCGCTGAGACGAATGCCGCCAAGATCGAGCGTCTATGACTTACGGTTCAAGAATTAGCCTCAGAAACAGTGGTTCTGAACATGCTGCCAGTAGCTCGCCTGGGAAACATCCAGAGAAGTCCAAGATAGTGTTTTTTTATGACTGGCTGCCACGAGCTGAAACGAATGCAGCCAAGAGCGAGCGTCTGTGACTTACGGTTCAAGAGTTATTCACAGAAACATGGTTCTGAACTTTGCTGCTAGCCGCGAAAGCGAAAGTAACCAAGATCGAGCGTCTATGACTTACGGTTCAAGAATTAGCCTCAGAAACAGTGGGAAACAGTGCTTCTATACTAATTGCCAGGCGCTGAGACGAATGCCGCCAAGATCGAGCGTCTATGACTTACGGTTCAAGAATTAGCCTCAGAAACAGTGGTTCTGAACATGCTGCCAATAGCTCGCCTGGGAAACATCCAGAGAAGTCCAATATAGTGTTTTTTAGACTGGCTGCCACGAGCTGAAACGAATGCAGCCAAGAGCGAGCGTCTGTGACTTACGGTTCAAGAGTTATTCACAGAAACATGGTTCTGAACTTTACTGCAAGCCGCGAAATCGAAAGTAACCAAGATCGAGCGTCTAGGATTTACTTGTGAATAGCTCGCCTGGGAAACTTTCAGATAAGTCAAAGACAGTGATTCTATACTAATTGCCAGGCGCTGAGACGAATGCCGCCAAGATCAAGCGTCTAAGACTTACGGTTCAAGAATTAGCCTCAGAAACAGTGGGAAACAGTGCTTCTATACTAATTGCCAGGCGCTGAGACGAATGCCGCCAAGATCGAGCGTCTATGACTTACGGTTCAAGAATTAGCCTCAGAAACAGTGGTTCTGAACATGCTGCCAATAGCTCGCCTGGGAAACATCCAGAGAAGTCCAAGATAGTGTTTTTTAGACTGGCTGCCACGAGCTGAAACGAATGCAGCCAAGAGCGAGCGTCTGTGACTTACGGTTCAAGAGTTATTCACAGAAACATGTTTCTGAACTTTGCTGCCAGCCGCGAAAGCGAAAGTAACCAAGATCGAGCGTCTAGGATTTACTTGTGAATAGCTCGCCTGGGAAACATCCAGAGAAGTCAAAGACAGTGCTTCTATACTAATTGCCAGGCGCTGAGACGAATGCCGCCATGATCAAGCGTCTAAGACTTACGGTTCAAGAATTAGCCTCAGAAACAGTGGTTCTGAACATGCTGCCAATAGCTCGTCTGGGAAACATCCAGAGAAGTCCAAGATAGTGTTTTTTTAGACTGGCTGCCACGAGCTGAAACGAATGCAGCCAAGAGCGAGCGTCTGTGACTTACGGTTCAAGAGTTATTCACAGAAACATGGTTCTGAACTTTGCTGCCAGCCGCGAAAGCGAAAGTAACCAAGATCGAGCGTCTAGGATTTACTTGTGAATAGCTCGCCTGGGAAACTTTGAGATAAGTCAAAGACAGTGCTTCTATACTAATTGCCAGGCGCTGAGACGAATGCCGCCAAGATCAAGCGTCTAAGACTTACGGTTCAAGAATTAGCCTCAGAAACAGTGGGAAACAGTGCTTCTATACTAATTGCCAGGCGCTGAGACGAATGCCGCCAAGATCGAGCGTCTATGACTTACGGTTCAAGAATTAGCCTCAGAAACAGTGGTTCTGAACATGCTGCCAATAGCTCGCCTGGGAAACATCCAGAGAAGTCCAAGATAGTGTTTTTTAGACTGGCTGCCACGAGCTGAAACGAATGCAGCCAAGAGCGAGCGTCTGTCACTTACGGTTCAAGAGTTATTCACAGAAACATGGTTCTGAACTTTGCTGCCAGCCGCGAAAGCGAAAATAACCAAGATCGAGCGTCTAGGATTTACTTGTCAATAGCTCGCCTGGGAAACATCCAGAGAAGTCAAAGACAGTGCTACTATACTAATTGCCAGGCGCTGAGACGAATGCCGCCAAGATCGAGCGTCTATGACTTACGGTTCAAGAATTAGCCTCAGAAACAGTGGGAAACAATGCTTCTATACTAATTGCCAGGCGCTGAGACGAATGCCGCCAAGATCGAGCGTCTATGACTTACGGTTCAAGAATTAGCCTCAGAAACAGTGGTTCTGAACATGCTGCCAATAGCTCGCCTGGGAAACATCCAGAGAAGTCCAAGATAGTGTTTTTTTAGACTGGCTGCCACGAGCTGAAACGCATGCAGCCAAGAGCGAGCGTCTGTGACTTACGGTTCAAGAGTTATTCACAGAAACATGGTTCTGAACTTTGCTGCCAGCCGCGAAAGCGAAAGTAACCAAGATCGAGCGTCTAGGATTTACTTGTGAATAGCTCGCCTGGGAAACATCCAGAGAAGTCAAAGACAGTGCTTCTATACTAATTGCCAGGCGCTGAGACGAATGCCGCCATGATCAAGCGTCTAAGACTTACGGTTCAAGAATTAGCCTCAGAAACAGTGGTTCTGAACATGCTGCCAATAGCTCGTCTGGGAAACATCCAGAGAAGTCCAAGATAGTGTTTTTTTAGACTGGCTGCCACGAGCTGAAACGAATGCAGCCAAGAGCGAGCGTCTGTGACTTACGGTTCAAGAGTTATTCACAGAAACATGGTTCTGAACTTTGCTGCCAGCCGCGAAAGCGAAAGTAACCAAGATCGAGCGTCTAGGATTTACTTGTGAATAGCTCGCCTGGGAAACTTTGAGATAAGTCAAAGACAGTGCTTCTATACTAATTGCCAGGCGCTGAGACGAATGCCGCCAAGATCAAGCGTCTAAGACTTACGGTTCAAGAATTAGCCTCAGAAACAGTGGGAAACAGTGCTTCTATACTAATTGCCAGGCGCTGAGACGAATGCCGCCAAGATCGAGCGTCTATGACTTACGGTTCAAGAATTAGCCTCAGAAACAGTGGTTCTGAACATGCTGCCAATAGCTCGCCTGGGAAACATCCAGAGAAGTCCAAGATAGTGTTTTTTAGACTGGCTGCCACGAGCTGAAACGAATGCAGCCAAGAGCGAGCGTCTGTCACTTACGGTTCAAGAGTTATTCACAGAAACATGGTTCTGAACTTTGCTGCCAGCCGCGAAAGCGAAAATAACCAAGATCGAGCGTCTAGGATTTACTTGTCAATAGCTCGCCTGGGAAACATCCAGAGAAGTCAAAGACAGTGCTACTATACTAATTGCCAGGCGCTGAGACGAATGCCGCCAAGATCGAGCGTCTATGACTTACGGTTCAAGAATTAGCCTCAGAAACAGTGGGAAACAATGCTTCTATACTAATTGCCAGGCGCTGAGACGAATGCCGCCAAGATCGAGCGTCTATGACTTACGGTTCAAGAATTAGCCTCAGAAACAGTGGTTCTGAACATGCTGCCAATAGCTCGCCTGGGAAACATCCAGAGAAGTCCAAGATAGTGTTTTTTTAGACTGGCTGCCACGAGCTGAAACGCATGCAGCCAAGAGCGAGCGTCTGTGACTTACGGTTCAAGAGTTATTCACAGAAACATGGTTCTGAACTTTGCTGCCAGCCGCGAAAGCGAAAGTAACCAAGATCGAGCGTCTAGGATTTACTTGTGAATAGCTCGCATGGGAAACTTTCAGATAAGTCAAAGACAGTGCTTCTATACTAATTGCCAGGCGCTGAGACGAATGCCGCCAAGATCAAGCGTCTAAGACTTACGGTTCAAGAATTAGCCTCAGAAACAGTGGGAAACAGTGCTTCTATACTAATTGCCAGGCGCTGAGACGAATGCCGCCAAGATCGAGCGTCTATGACTTACGGTTCAAGAATTAGCCTCAGAAACAGTGGTTCTGAACATGCTGCCAATAGCTCGCCTGGGAAACATCCAGAGAAGTCCAAGATAGTGTTTTTTTATGACTGGCTGCCACGAGCTGAAACGAATGCAGCCAAGAGCGAGCGTCTGTGACTTACGGTTCAAGAGTTATTCACAGAAACATGGTTCTGAACTTTGCTGCTAGCCGCGAAAGCGAAAGTAACCAAGATCGAGCGTCTATGACTTACGGTTCAAGAATTAGCCTCAGAAACAGTGGGAAACAGTGCTTCTATACTAATTGCCAGGCGCTGAGACGAATGCCGCCAAGATCGAGCGTCTATGACTTACGGTTCAAGAATTAGCCTCAGAAACAGTGGTTCTGAACATGCTGCCAATAGCTCGCCTGGGAAACATCCAGAGAAGTCCAATATAGTGTTTTTTAGACTGGCTGCCACGAGCTGAAACGAATGCAGCCAAGAGCGAGCGTCTGTGACTTACGGTTCAAGAGTTATTCACAGAAACATGGTTCTGAACTTTGCTGCCAGCCGCGAAAGCGAAAGTAACCAAGATCGAGCGTCTAGGATTTACTTGTGAATAGCTCGCCTGGGAAACTTTGAGATAAGTCAAAGACAGTGCTTCTATACTAATTGCCAGGCGCTGAGACGAATGCCGCCAAGATCAAGCGTCTAAGACTTACGGTTCAAGAATTAGCCTCAGAAACAGTGGGAAACAGTGCTTCTATACTAATTGCCAGGCGCTGAGACGAATGCCGCCAAGATCGAGCGTCTATGACTTACGGTTCAAGAATTAGCCTCAGAAACAGTGGTTCTGAACATGCTGCCAATAGCTCGCCTGGGAAACATCCAGAGAAGTCCAAGATAGTGTTTTTTAGACTGGCTGCCACGAGCTGAAACGAATGCAGCCAAGAGCGAGCGTCTGTCACTTACGGTTCAAGAGTTATTCACAGAAACATGGTTCTGAACTTTGCTGCCAGCCGCGAAAGCGAAAATAACCAAGATCGAGCGTCTAGGATTTACTTGTCAATAGCTCGCCTGGGAAACATCCAGAGAAGTCAAAGACAGTGCTACTATACTAATTGCCAGGCGCTGAGACGAATGCCGCCAAGATCGAGCGTCTATGACTTACGGTTCAAGAATTAGCCTCAGAAACAGTGGGAAACAATGCTTCTATACTAATTGCCAGGCGCTGAGACGAATGCCGCCAAGATCGAGCGTCTATGACTTACGGTTCAAGAATTAGCCTCAGAAACAGTGGTTCTGAACATGCTGCCAATAGCTCGCCTGGGAAACATCCAGAGAAGTCCAAGATAGTGTTTTTTTAGACTGGCTGCCACGAGCTGAAACGCATGCAGCCAAGAGCGAGCGTCTGTGACTTACGGTTCAAGAGTTATTCACAGAAACATGGTTCTGAACTTTGCTGCCAGCCGCGAAAGCGAAAGTAACCAAGATCGAGCGTCTAGGATTTACTTGTGAATAGCTCGCATGGGAAACTTTCAGATAAGTCAAAGACAGTGCTTCTATACTAATTGCCAGGCGCTGAGACGAATGCCGCCAAGATCAAGCGTCTAAGACTTACGGTTCAAGAATTAGCCTCAGAAACAGTGGGAAACAGTGCTTCTATACTAATTGCCAGGCGCTGAGACGAATGCCGCCAAGATCGAGCGTCTATGACTTACGGTTCAAGAATTAGCCTCAGAAACAGTGGTTCTGAACATGCTGCCAATAGCTCGCCTGGGAAACATCCAGAGAAGTCCAAGATAGTGTTTTTTTATGACTGGCTGCCACGAGCTGAAACGAATGCAGCCAAGAGCGAGCGTCTGTGACTTACGGTTCAAGAGTTATTCACAGAAACATGGTTCTGAACTTTGCTGCTAGCCGCGAAAGCGAAAGTAACCAAGATCGAGCGTCTATGACTTACGGTTCAAGAATTAGCCTCAGAAACAGTGGGAAACAGTGCTTCTATACTAATTGCCAGGCGCTGAGACGAATGCCGCCAAGATCGAGCGTCTATGACTTACGGTTCAAGAATTAGCCTCAGAAACAGTGGTTCTGAACATGCTGCCAATAGCTCGCCTGGGAAACATCCAGAGAAGTCCAATATAGTGTTTTTTAGACTGGCTGCCACGAGCTGAAACGAATGCAGCCAAGAGCGAGCGTCTGTGACTTACGGTTCAAGAGTTATTCACAGAAACATGGTTCTGAACTTTGCTGCAAGCCGCGAAATCGAAAGTAACCAAGATCGAGCGTCTAGGATTTACTTGTGAATAGCTCGCCTGGGAAACTTTCAGATAAGTCAAAGACAGTGCTTCTATACTAATTGCCAGGCGCTGAGACGAATGCCGCCAAGATCAAGCGTTTAAGACTTACGGTTCAAGAATTAGCCTCAGAAACAGTGGGAAACAGTGCTTCTATACTAATTGCCAGGCGCTGAGACGAATGCCGCCAAGATCGAGCGTCTATGACTTACGGTTCAAGAATTAGCCTCAGAAACAGTGGTTCTGAACATGCTGCCAATAGCTCGCCTGGGAAACATCCAGAGAAGTCCAAGATAGTGTTTTTTTAGACTGGCTGCCACGAGCTGAAACGAATGCAGCCAAGAGCGAGCGTCTGTGACTTACGGTTCAAAAGTTATTCACATAAACATGGTTCTGAACTTTGCTGCCAGCCGCGAAAGCGAAAGCAACCAAGATCGAGCGTCTAGGATTTACTTGTGAATAGCTCGCCTGGAAAACATCCAGAGAAGTCAAAGACAGTGCAGCTATACTAATTGCCAGGCGCTGAGACGAATGCCGCCAAGATCAAGCGTCTAAGACTTACGGTTCAAGAATTAGCCTCAGAAACAGTGGGAAACAGTGCTTCTATACTAATTGCCAGGCGCTGAGACGAATGCCGCCAAGATCGAGCGTCTATGACTTACGGTTCAAGAATTAGCCTCAGAAACAGTGGTTCTGAACATGCTGCCAATAGCTCGCCTGGGAAACATCCAGAGAAGTCCAAGATAGTGTTTTTTTAGACTGGCTGCCACGAGCTGAAACGAATGCAGCCAAGAGCGAGCGTCTGTGACTTACGGTTCAAGAGTTATTCACAGAAACATGGTTCTGAACTTTGCTGCCAGCCGCGAAAGCGAAAATAACCAAGATCGAGCGTCTAGGATTTACTTGTCAATAGCTCGCCTGGGAAACATCCAGAGAAGTCAAAGACAGTGCTTCTATACTAATTGCCAGGCGCTGAGACGAATGCCGCCAAGATCGAGCGTCTATGACTTACGGTTCAAGAATTAGCCTCAGAAACAGTGGGAAACAATGCTTCTATACGAATTGCCAGGCGCTGAGACGAATGCCGCCAAGATCGAGCGTCTATGACTTACGGTTCAAGAATTAGCCTCAGAAACAGTGGTTCTGAACATGCTGCCAATAGCTCGCCTGGGAAACATCCAGAGAAGTCCAAGATAGTGTTTTTTTAGACTGGCTGCCACGAGCTGAAACGCATGCAGCCAAGAGCGAGCGTCTGTGACTTACGGTTCAAGAGTTATTCACAGAAACATGGTTCTGAACTTTGCTGCCAGCCGCGAAAGCGAAAGTAACCAAGATCGAGCGTCTAGGATTTACTTGTGAATAGCTCGCCTGGGAAACTTTGAGATAAGTCAAAGACAGTGCTTCTATACTAATTGCCAGGCGCTGAGACGAATGCCGCCAAGATCAAGCGTCTAAGACTTACGGTTCAAGAATTAGCCTCAGAAACAGTGGGAAACAGTGCTTCTATACTAATTGCCAGGCGCTGAGACGAATGCCGCCAAGATCGAGCGTCTGACTTACGGTTCAAGAATTAGCCTCAGAAACAGTGGTTTTGAACCAGCTACCAATAGCTCGCCTGGGAAACATCCAGAGAAGTCCAAGATAGTGTTTTTTTTAGACTGGCTGCCACGAGCTGAAACGAATGCAGCCAAGAGCGAGCGTCTGTGACTTACGGTTCAAAAGTTATTCACATAAACATGGTTCTGAACTTTGCTGCCAGCCGCGAAAGCGAAAGCAACCAAGATCGAGCGTCTAGGATTTACTTGTGAATAGCTCGCCTGGAAAACATCCAGAGAAGTCAAAGACAGTGCAGCTATACTAATTGCCAGGCGCTGAGACGAATGCCGCCAAGATCAAGCGTCTAAGACTTACGGTTCAAGAATTAGCCTCAGAAACAGTGGGAAACAGTGCTTCTATACTAATTGCCAGGCGCTGAGACGAATGCCGCCAAGATCGAGCGTCTATGACTTACGGTTCAAGAATTAGCCTCAGAAACAGTGGTTCTGAACATGCTGCCAATAGCTCGCCTGGGAAACATCCAGAGAAGTCCAAGATAGTGTTTTTTAGACTGGCTGCCACGAGCTGAAACGAATGCAGCCAAGAGCGAGCGTCTGTCACTTACGGTTCAAGAGTTATTCACAGAAACATGGTTCTGAACTTTGCTGCCAGCCGCGAAAGCGAAAATAACCAAGATCGAGCGTCTAGGATTTACTTGTCAATAGCTCGCCTGGGAAACATCCAGAGAAGTCAAAGACAGTGCTTCTATACTAATTGCCAGGCGCTGAGACGAATGCCGCCAAGATCGAGCGTCTATGACTTACGGTTCAAGAATTAGCCTCAGAAACAGTGGGAAACAGTGCTTCTATACTAATTGCCAGGCGCTGAGACGAATGCCAACCAGATCGAGCGTCTATGACTTACGGTTCAAGAATTAGCCTCAGAAACAGTGGTTCTGAACATGCTGCCAATAGCTCGCCTGGGAAACATCCAGAGAAGTCCAAGATAGTGTTTTTTTATGACTGGCTGCCACGAGCTGAAACGAATGCAGCCAAGAGCGAGCGTCTGTGACTTACGGTTCAAGAGTTATTCACAGAAACATGGTTCTGAACTTTGCTGCTAGCCGCGAAAGCGAAAGTAACCAAGATCGAGCGTCTATGACTTACGGTTCAAGAATTAGCCTCAGAAACAGTGGGAAACAGTGCTTCTATACTAATTGCCAGGCGCTGAGACGAATGCCGCCAAGATCGAGCGTCTATGACTTACGGTTCAAGAATTAGCCTCAGAAACAGTAGTTCTGAACATGCTGCCAATAGCTCGCCTGGGAAACATCCAGAGAAGTCCAATATAGTGTTTTTTAGACTGGCTGCCACGAGCTGAAACGAATGCAGCCAAGAGCGAGCGTCTGTGACTTACGGTTCAAGAGTTATTCACAGAAACATGGTTCTGAACTTTGCTGCAAGCCGCGAAATCGAAAGTAACCAAGATCGAGCGTCTAGGATTTACTTGTGAATAGCTCGCCTGGGAAACTTTGAGATAAGTCAAAGACAGTGCTTCTATACTAATTGCCAGGCGCTGAGACGAATGCCGCCAAGATCAAGCGTCTAAGACTTACGGTTCAAGAATTAGCCTCAGAAACAGTGGGAAACAGTGCTTCTATACTAATTGCCAGGCGCTGAGACGAATGCCGCCAAGATCGAGCGTCTATGACTTACGGTTCAAGAATTAGCCTCAGAAACAGTGGTTCTGAACATGCTGCCAATAGCTCGCCTGGGAAACATCCAGAGAAGTCCAAGATAGTGTTTTTTAGACTGGCTGCCACGAGCTGAAACGAATGCAGCCAAGAGCGAGCGTCTGTGACTTACGGTTCAAGAGTTATTCACAGAAACATGTTTCTGAACTTTGCTGCCAGCCGCGAAAGCGAAAGTAACCAAGATCGAGCGTCTAGGATTTACTTGTGAATAGCTCGCCTGGGAAACATCCAAAGAAGTCAAAGACAGTGCTTCTATACTAATTGCCAGGCGCTGAGACGAATGCCGCCATGATCAAGCGTCTAAGACTTACGGTTCAAGAATTAGCCTCAGAAACAGTGGTTCTGAACATGCTGCCAATAGCTCGTCTGGGAAACATCCAGAGAAGTCCAAGATAGTGTTTTTTTAGACTGGCTGCCACGAGCTGAAACGAATGCAGCCAAGAGCGAGCGTCTGTGACTTACGGTTCAAGAGTTATTCACAGAAACATGGTTCTGAACTTTGCTGCCAGCCGCGAAAGCGAAAGTAACCAAGATCGAGCGTCTAGGATTTACTTGTGAATAGCTCGCCTGGGAAACTTTGAGATAAGTCAAAGACAGTGCTTCTATACTAATTGCCAGGCGCTGAGACGAATGCCGCCAAGATCAAGCGTCTAAGACTTACGGTTCAAGAATTAGCCTCAGAAACAGTGGGAAACAGTGCTTCTATACTAATTGCCAGGCGCTGAGACGAATGCCGCCAAGATCGAGCGTCTATGACTTACGGTTCAAGAATTAGCCTCAGAAACAGTGGTTCTGAACATGCTGCCAATAGCTCGCCTGGGAAACATCCAGAGAAGTCCAAGATAGTGTTTTTTAGACTGGCTGCCACGAGCTGAAACGAATGCAGCCAAGAGCGAGCGTCTGTCACTTACGGTTCAAGAGTTATTCACAGAAACATGGTTCTGAACTTTGCTGCCAGCCGCGAAAGCGAAAATAACCAAGATCGAGCGTCTAGGATTTACTTGTCAATAGCTCGCCTGGGAAACATCCAGAGAAGTCAAAGACAGTGCTACTATACTAATTGCCAGGCGCTGAGACGAATGCCGCCAAGATCGAGCGTCTATGACTTACGGTTCAAGAATTAGCCTCAGAAACAGTGGGAAACAATGCTTCTATACTAATTGCCAGGCGCTGAGACGAATGCCGCCAAGATCGAGCGTCTATGACTTACGGTTCAAGAATTAGCCTCAGAAACAGTGGTTCTGAACATGCTGCCAATAGCTCGCCTGGGAAACATCCAGAGAAGTCCAAGATAGTGTTTTTTTAGACTGGCTGCCACGAGCTGAAACGCATGCAGCCAAGAGCGAGCGTCTGTGACTTACGGTTCAAGAGTTATTCACAGAAACATGGTTATGAACTTTGCTGCCAGCCGCGAAAGCGAAAGTAACCAAGATCGAGCGTCTAGGATTTACTTGTGAATAGCTCGCATGGGAAACTTTCAGATAAGTCAAAGACAGTGCTTCTATACTAATTGCCAGGCGCTGAGACGAATGCCGCCAAGATCAAGCGTCTAAGACTTACGGTTCAAGAATTAGCCTCAGAAACAGTGGGAAACAGTGCTTCTATACTAATTGCCAGGCGCTGAGACGAATGCCGCCAAGATCGAGCGTCTATGACTTACGGTTCAAGAATTAGCCTCAGAAACAGTGGTTCTGAACATGCTGCCAATAGCTCGCCTGGGAAACATCCAGAGAAGTCCAAGATAGTGTTTTTTTATGACTGGCTGCCACGAGCTGAAACGAATGCAGCCAAGAGCGAGCGTCTGTGACTTACGGTTCAAGAGTTATTCACAGAAACATGGTTCTGAACTTTGCTGCTAGCCGCGAAAGCGAAAGTAACCAAGATCGAGCGTCTATGACTTACGGTTCAAGAATTAGCCTCAGAAACAGTGGGAAACAGTGCTTCTATACTAATTGCCAGGCGCTGAGACGAATGCCGCCAAGATCGAGCGTCTATGACTTACGGTTCAAGAATTAGCCTCAGAAACAGTGGTTCTGAACATGCTGCCAATAGCTCGCCTGGGAAACATCCAGAGAAGTCCAATATAGTGTTTTTTAGACTGGCTGCCACGAGCTGAAACGAATGCAGCCAAGAGCGAGCGTCTGTGACTTACGGTTCAAGAGTTATTCACAGAAACATGGTTCTGAACTTTGCTGCAAGCCGCGAAATCGAAAGTAACCAAGATCGAGCGTCTAGGATTTACTTGTGAATAGCTCGCCTGGGAAACTTTCAGATAAGTCAAAGACAGTGCTTCTATACTAATTGCCAGGCGCTGAGACGAATGCCGCCAAGATCAAGCGTTTAAGACTTACGGTTCAAGAATTAGCCTCAGAAACAGTGGGAAACAGTGCTTCTATACTAATTGCCAGGCGCTGAGACGAATGCCGCCAAGATCGAGCGTCTATGACTTACGGTTCAAGAATTAGCCTCAGAAACAGTGGTTCTGAACATGCTGCCAATAGCTCGCCTGGGAAACATCCAGAGAAGTCCAAGATAGTGTTTTTTTAGACTGGCTGCCACGAGCTGAAACGAATGCAGCCAAGAGCGAGCGTCTGTGACTTACGGTTCAAAAGTTATTCACATAAACATGGTTCTGAACTTTGCTGCCAGCCGCGAAAGCGAAAGCAACCAAGATCGAGCGTCTAGGATTTACTTGTGAATAGCTCGCCTGGAAAACATCCAGAGAAGTCAAAGACAGTGCAGCTATACTAATTGCCAGGCGCTGAGACGAATGCCGCCAAGATCAAGCGTCTAAGACTTACGGTTCAAGAATTAGCCTCAGAAACAGTGGGAAACAGTGCTTCTATACTAATTGCCAGGCGCTGAGACGAATGCCGCCAAGATCGAGCGTCTATGACTTACGGTTCAAGAATTAGCCTCAGAAACAGTGGTTCTGAACATGCTGCCAATAGCTCGCCTGGGAAACATCCAGAGAAGTCCAAGATAGTGTTTTTTTAGACTGGCTGCCACGAGCTGAAACGAATGCAGCCAAGAGCGAGCGTCTGTGACTTACGGTTCAAGAGTTATTCACAGAAACATGGTTCTGAACTTTGCTGCCAGCCGCGAAAGCGAAAATAACCAAGATCGAGCGTCTAGGATTTACTTGTCAATAGCTCGCCTGGGAAACATCCAGAGAAGTCAAAGACAGTGCTTCTATACTAATTGCCAGGCGCTGAGACGAATGCCGCCAAGATCGAGCGTCTATGACTTACGGTTCAAGAATTAGCCTCAGAAACAGTGGGAAACAATGCTTCTATACTAATTGCCAGGCGCTGAGACGAATGCCGCCAAGATCGAGCGTCTATGACTTACGGTTCAAGAATTAGCCTCAGAAACAGTGGTTCTGAACATGCTGCCAATAGCTCGCCTGGGAAACATCCAGAGAAGTCCAAAATAGTGTTTTTTTAGACTGGCTGCCACGAGCTGAAACGCATGCAGCCAAGAGCGAGCGTCTGTGACTTACGGTTCAAGAGTTATTCACAGAAACATGGTTCTGAACTTTGCTGCCAGCCGCGAAAGCGAAAGTAACCAAGATCGAGCGTCTAGGATTTACTTGTGAATAGCTCGCCTGGGAAACTTTGAGATAAGTCAAAGACAGTGCTTCTATACTAATTGCCAGGCGCTGAGACGAATGCCGCCAAGATCAAGCGTCTAAGACTTACGGTTCAAGAATTAGCCTCAGAAACAGTGGGAAACAGTGCTTCTATACTAATTGCCAGGCGCTGAGACGAATGCCGCCAAGATCGAGCGTCTGACTTACGGTTCAAGAATTAGCCTCAGAAACAGTGGTTTTGAACCAGCTACCAATAGCTCGCCTGGGAAACATCCAGAGAAGTCCAAGATAGTGTTTTTTTTAGACTGGCTGCCACGAGCTGAAACGAATGCAGCCAAGAGCGAGCGTCTGTGACTTACGGTTCAAAAGTTATTCACATAAACATGGTTCTGAACTTTGCTGCCAGCCGCGAAAGCGAAAGCAACCAAGATCGAGCGTCTAGGATTTACTTGTGAATAGCTCGCCTGGAAAACATCCAGAGAAGTCAAAGACAGTGCAGCTATACTAATTGCCAGGCGCTGAGACGAATGCCGCCAAGATCAAGCGTCTAAGACTTACGGTTCAAGAATTAGCCTAAGAAACAGTGGGAAACAGTGCTTCTATACTAATTGCCAGGCGCTGAGACGAATGCCGCCAAGAGCGAGCGTCTATGACTTACGGTTCAAGAATTAGCCTCAGAAACAGTGGTTCTGAACATGCTGCCAATAGCTCGCCTGGGAAACATCCAGAGAAGTCCAAGATAGTGTTTTTTTTAGACTGGCTGCCACGAGCTGAAACGAATGCAGCCAAGAGCGAGCGTCTGTGACTTACGGTTCAAAAGTTATTCACATAAACATGGTTCTGAACTTTGCTGCCAGCCGCGAAAGCGAAAGCAACCAAGATCGAGCGTCTAGGATTTACTTGTGAATAGCTCGCCTGGAAAACATCCAGAGAAGTCAAAGACAGTGCAGCTATACTAATTGCCAGGCGCTGAGACGAATGCCGCCAAGATCAAGCGTCTAAGACTTACGGTTCAAGAATTAGCCTCAGAAACAGTGGGAAACAGTGCTTCTATACTAATTGCCAGGCGCTGAGACGAATGCCGCCAAGATCGAGCGTCTATGACTTACGGTTCAAGAATTAGCCTCAGAAACAGTGGT
Source organism: Rhinoderma darwinii (assembly GCF_050947455.1). Classification (NCBI taxonomy): domain Eukaryota; kingdom Metazoa; phylum Chordata; class Amphibia; order Anura; family Rhinodermatidae; genus Rhinoderma; species Rhinoderma darwinii. Next base: position 41,228 of record NW_027462067.1, read on the forward strand.
TCTGAACATGCTGCCAATAGCTCGCCTGGGAAACATCCAGAGAAGTCCAAGATAGTGTTTTTTTTAGACTGGCTGCCACGAGCTGAAACGAATGCAGCCAAGAGCGAGCGTCTGTGACTTACGGTTCAAAAGTTATTCACATAAACATGGTTCTGAACTTTGCTGCCAGCCGCGAAAGAGAAAGCAACCAAGATCGAGCGTCTAGGATTTACTTGTGAATAGCTCGCCTGGAAAACATCCAGAGAAGTCAAAGACAGTGCAGCTATACTAATTGCCAGGCGCTGAGACGAATGCCGCCAAGATCAAGCGTCTAAGACTTACGGTTCAAGAATTAGCCTCAGAAACAGTGGGAAACAGTGCTTCTATACTAATTGCCAGGCGCTGAGACGAATGCCGCCAAGATCGAGCGTCTATGACTTACGGTTCAAGAATTAGCCTCAGAAACAGTGGTTCTGAACATGCTGCCAATAGCTCGCCTGGGAAACATCCAGAGAAGTCCAAGATAGTGTTTTTTAGACTGGCTGCCACGAGCTGAAACGAATGCAGCCAAGAGCGAGCGTCTGTGACTTACGGTTCAAGAGTTATTCACAGAAACATGGTTCTGAACTTTGCTGCCAGCCGCGAAAGCGAAAGTAACCAAGATCGAGCGTCTAGGATTTACTTGTGAATAGCTCGCCTGGGAAACTTTGAGATAAGTCAAAGACAGTGCTTCTATACTAATTGCCAGGCGCTGAGACGAATGCCGCCAGGATCAAGCGTCTAAGACTTACGGTTCAAGAATTAGCCTCAGAAACAGTGGGAAACAGTGCTTCTATACTAATTGCCAGGCGCTGAGACGAATGCCGCCAAGATCGAGCGTCTATGACTTACGGTTCAAGAATTAGCCTCAGAAACAGTGGTTCTGAACATGCTGCCAATAGCTCGCCTGGGAAACATCCAGAGAAGTCCAAGATAGTGTTTTTTAGACTGGCTGCCACGAGCTGAAACGAATGCAGCCAAGAGCGAGCGTCTGTCACTTACGGTTCAAGAGTTATTCACAGAAACATGGTTCTGAACTTTGCTGCCAGCCGCGAAAGCGAAAATAACCAAGATCGAGCGTCTAGGATTTACTTGTCAATAGCTCGCCTGGGAAACATCCAGAGAAGTCAAAGACAGTGCTTCTATACTAATTGCCAGGCGCTGAGACGAATGCCGCCAAGATCGAGCGTCTATGACTTACGGTTCAAGAATTAGCCTCAGAAACAGTGGGAAACAATGCTTCTATACTAATTGCCAGGCGCTGAGACGAATGCCGCCAAGATCGAGCGTCTATGACTTACGGTTCAAGAATTAGCCTCAGAAACAGTGGTTCTGAACATGCTGCCAATAGCTCGCCTGGGAAACATCCAGAGAAGTCCAAGATAGTGTTTTTTAGACTGGCTGCCACGAGCTGAAACGAATGCAGCCAAGAGCGAGCGTCTGTGACTTACGGTTCAAGAGTTATTCACAGAAACATGGTTCTGAACTTTGCTGCCAGCCGCGAAAGCGAAAGTAACCAAGATCGAGCGTCTAGGATTTACTTGTGAATAGCTCGCCTGGGAAACTTTGAGATAAGTCAAAGACAGTGCTTCTATACTAATTGCCAGGCGCTGAGACGAATGCCGCCAAGATCAAGCGTCTAAGACTTACGGTTCAAGAATTAGCCTCAGAAACAGTGGTTCTGAACATGCTGCCAATAGCTCGCCTGGGAAACATCCAGAGAAGTCCAAGATAGTGTTTTTTTTAGACTGGCTGCCACGAGCTGAAACGAATGCAGCCAAGAGCGAGCGTCTGTGACTTACGGTTCAAGAGTTATTAACAGAAACATGGTTCTGAACTTTGCTGCCAGCCGCGAAAGCGAAAGTAACCAAGATCGAGCGTCTAGGATTTACTTGTGAATAGCTCGCCTGGGAAACTTTGAGATAAGTCAAAGACAGTGCTTCTATACTAATTGCCAGGCGCTGAGACGAATGCCGCCAAGATCAAGCGTCTAAGACTTACGGTTCAAGAATTAGCCTCAGAAACAGTGGGAAACAGTGCTTCTATACTAATTGCCAGGCGCTGAGACGAATGCCGCCAAGATCGAGCGTCTATGACTTACGGTTCAAGAATTAGCCTCAGAAACAGTGGTTCTGAACATGCTGCCAATAGCTCGCCTGGGAAACATCCAGAGAAGTCCAAGATAGTGTTTTTTTTAGACTGGCTGCCACGAGCTGAAACGAATGCAGCCAAGAGCGAGCGTCTGTGACTTACGGTTCAAAAGTTATTCACATAAACATGGTTCTGAACTTTGCTGCCAGCCGCGAAAGCGAAAGCAACCAAGATCGAGCGTCTAGGATTTACTTGTGAATAGCTCGCCTGGAAAACATCCAGATAAGTCAAAGACAGTGCAGCTATACTAATTGCCTGGCGCTGAGACGAATGCCGCCAAGATCAAGCGTCTAAGACTTACGGTTCAAGAATTAGCCTCAGAAACAGTGGGAAACAGTGCTTCTATACTAATTGCCAGGCGCTGAGATGAATGCCGCCAAGATCGAGCGTTTATGACTTACGGTTCAAGAATTAGCCTCAGAAACAGTGGTTCTGAACATGCTGCCAATAGCTCGCCTGGGAAACATCCAGAGAAGTCCAAGATAGTGTTTTTTTTAGACTGGCTGCCACGAGCTGAAACGAATGCAGCCAAGAGCGAGCGTCTGTGACTTACGGTTCAAAAGTTATTCACATAAACATGGTTCTGAACTTTGCTGCCAGCCGCGAAAGCGAAAGCAACCAAGATCGAGCGTCTAGGATTTACTTGTGAATAGCTCGCCTGGAAAACATCCAGAGAAGTCAAAGACAGTGCAGCTATACTAATTGCCAGGCGCTGAGACGAATGCCGCCAAGATCAAGCGTCTAAGACTTACGGTTCAAGAATTAGCCTCAGAAACAGTGGGAAACAGTGCTTCTATACTAATTGCCAGGCGCTGAGACGAATGCCGCCAAGATCGAGCGTCTATGACTTACGGTTCAAGAATTAGCCTCAGAAACAGTGGTTCTGAACATGCTGCCAATAGCTCGCCTGGGAAACATCCAGAGAAGTCCAAGATAGTGTTTTTTAGACTGGCTGCCACGAGCTGAAACGAATGCAGCCAAGAGCGAGCGTCTGTGACTTACGGTTCAAGAGTTATTAACAGAAACATGGTTCTGAACTTTGCTGCCAGCCGCGAAAGCGAAAGTAACCAAGATCGAGCGTCTAGGATTTACTTGTGAATAGCTCGCCTGGGAAACTTTGAGATAAGTCAAAGACAGTGCTTCTATACTAATTGCCAGGCGCTGAGACGAATGCCGCCAAGATCAAGCGTCTAAGACTTACGGTTCAAGAATTAGCCTCAGAAACAGTGGGAAACAGTGCTTCTATACTAATTGCCAGGCGCTGAGACGAATGCCGCCAAGATCGAGCGTCTATGACTTACGGTTCAAGAATTAGCCTCAGAAACAGTGGTTCTGAACATGCTGCCAATAGCTCGCCTGGGAAACATCCAGAGAAGTCCAAGATAGTGTTTTTTTTAGACTGGCTGCCACGAGCTGAAACGAATGCAGCCAAGAGCGAGCGTCTGTGACTTACGGTTCAAAAGTTATTCACATAAACATGGTTCTGAACTTTGCTGCCAGCCGCGAAAGCGAAAGCAACCAAGATCGAGCGTCTAGGATTTACTTGTGAATAGCTCGCCTGGAAAACATCCAGATAAGTCAAAGACAGTGCAGCTATACTAATTGCCTGGCGCTGAGACGAATGCCGCCAAGATCAAGCGTCTAAGACTTACGGTTCAAGAATTAGCCTCAGAAACAGTGGGAAACAGTGCTTCTATACTAATTGCCAGGCGCTGAGATGAATGCCGCCAAGATCGAGCGTTTATGACTTACGGTTCAAGAATTAGCCTCAGAAACAGTGGTTCTGAACATGCTGCCAATAGCTCGCCTGGGAAACATCCAGAGAAGTCCAAGATAGTGTTTTTTTTAGACTGGCTGCCACGAGCTGAAACGAATGCAGCCAAGAGCGAGCGTCTGTGACTTACGGTTCAAAAGTTATTCACATAAACATGGTTCTGAACTTTGCTGCCAGCCGCGAAAGCGAAAGCAACCAAGATCGAGCGTCTAGGATTTACTTGTGAATAGCTCGCCTGGAAAACATCCAGAGAAGTCAAAGACAGTGCAGCTATACTAATTGCCAGGCGCTGAGACGAATGCCGCCAAGATCAAGCGTCTAAGACTTACGGTTCAAGAATTAGCCTCAGAAACAGTGCTTCTATACTAATTGCCAGGCGCTGAGACGAATGCCGCCAAGATCGAGCGTCTATGACTTACGGTTCAAGAATTAGCCTCAGAAACAGTGGTTCTGAACATGCTGCCAATAGCTCGCCTGGGAAACATCCAGAGAAGTCCAAGATAGTGTTTTTTAGACTGGCTGCCACGAGCTGAAACGAATGCAGCCAAGAGCGAGCGTCTGTGACTTACGGTTCAAGAGTTATTCACAGAAACATGGTTCTGAACTTTGCTGCCAGCCGCGAAAGCGAA
>NW_027462068.1:0-44181 GCF_050947455.1 Rhinoderma darwinii
GCCCCATATATACAAGAATATAACTACTATAATACTGCCCCCATATACAAGAATATAACTACTATAACACTGTCCCCTATATACAAGAATATAACTACTATAATACTGCTCCTATATACAAGAATATAGCCACTATAATACTGGCCCCTATATACAAGAATATAACTACTATAATACTGCCCCCTATATACAAGAATATAACTACTATAATACTGCCCCCTATATACAAGAATATAACTAATATAATACTGCCCCTATATACAAGCATATAACTACTATAATACTGCCCCTATATACAAGAATATAACTACTATAATACTGCCCCTATATTCAAGAATATAACTAATATAAAACTGCCCCCTATATACAAGCATATAACTACTATAATACTGCCCCTATATACAAGAATATAACTACTATAATACTGCCCCTATATACAAGAATATAACTACTATAATACTGCCCCTATATACAAGAATATAACTACTATAATACTGCCCCTATATACAAGCATATAACTACTATAATACTGCCCCTATATACAAGAATATAACTACTCTAATACTGCCCCTATATACAAGAATATAACTACTATAATACTGCCCCTATATACAAGAATATAACTACTATAATACTGCCCCTATATTCAAGAATATAACTAATATAATACTGCCCCCTATATACAAGCATATAACTACTATAATACTGCCCCTATATACAAGAATATAACTACTATAATACTGCCCCTATATACAAGAATATAACTACTATAATACTGCCCCTATATACAAGAATATAACTACTATAATACTGCCCCCTATATACAAGAATATAACTGCTATAATACTGCTCCTATATACAAAAATATAACTACTATAATACTGCTCCTATATACAAGAATATAACTACTATAATACTGCCCCCTATATACAAGAATATAACTACTATAATACTACTCCCTATATACAAGAATATAACTACTATAATACTGCCCCCTATATACAAGAATATAACTACTATAATACTTCCCCTATATACAAGAATATAACTACTATAATACTACTCCCTATATACAAGAACATATCTACTATAATACTGCCCCCTATATACAAGAATATAACTACTATAATACTACTCCCTATATACAAGAATATAACTACTATAATACTGCCCCCTATATACAAGAATATATCTACTATAATACTGCCCCTATATACAAGAATATAACTACTATAATACTGCTCCTATATACAAGAATATAACTACTATAATACTACTCCCTATATACAAGAACATAACTACTATAATACTGCCCCCTATATACAAGAATATAACTACTATAATACTGCCCCCTATATACAAGAATATAACTACTATAATACTGCCCCCTATATACAAGAATATAACTACTATAATACTTCCCCTATATACAAGAATATAACTACTATAATACTGCCCCCTATATACAAGAATATAACTACTATAATACTACTCCTATATACAAGAATATATCTATTATAATACTGCCCCTTATATACAAGAATATAACTACTATAATACTGCCCCTTATATACAAGAATATAACTACTATAATACTGCCCCTTATATACAAGAATATAACTACTATAATACTGCTCCTATATACAAGAATATAACTACTATAATACTGCCCCTATATACAAGAATATATCTATTATAATACTGCCCCTATATACAAGAATATAACTACTATAATACTGCCCCTATATACAAGAATATAACTACTATAATACTGTCCCCTATATACAAGAATATAACTACTATAATACTACCCCTATATACAATAATATAACTACTATAATACTGCTCCTATATACAAGAATATAACTACTATAATACTGCCCCTATATACAAGAATATAACTACTATAATACTGCCCCCTATATACAAGAATATAACTACTATAATACTGCTCCTATATACAAGAATATAACTACTATAATACTGCCCCGTATATACAAGAATATGACTACTATAATACTGCCCCTATATACAAGAATATATCTATTATAATACTGCCCCCTATGTACAAGAATATAACTACTATAATACTGCCCCTATATACAAGAATATATCTATTATAATACTGCCCCCTATGTACAAGAATATAACTACTATAATACTGCCCCTATATACAAGAATATAACTACTATAATACTGCCCCCTATATACAAGAATATAACTACTATAATACTGCCCCCTATATACAAGAATATAACTACTATAATACTGTCCCCTATATACAAGAATATAACTACTATAATACTGCCCCTATATACAAGAATATAACTACTATAATACTGTCCCCTATATACAAGAATATAACTACTATAATACTGCCCCTATATACAAGAATATAACTACTATAATACTGCTCCTATATACAAGAATATAACTACTATAATACTGCACGTATATACAAGAATATAACTACTATAATACTGCCTCCTATATACAATATATCTACTATAATACTGCCCCTATATACAAGAATATAACTACTATAATACTGCCTCCTATATACAATATAACTACTATAATACTGCCCCTATATACAAGAATATAACTACTATAATACTGTCCCCTATATACAAGAATATAACTACTATAATACTGCCCCTATATACAAGAATATAACTACTATAATACTGCTCCTATATACAAGAATATAACTACTATAATACTGCACGTATATACAAGAATATAACTACTATAATACTGCCCCCTATATACAAGAATATAACTACTATAATACTGCCCCTATATACAAGAATATAACTACTATAATACTGCCCCTATATACAAGAATATAACTACTATAATACTGCCCCCTATATACAAGAATATAACTACTATAATACTGCTCCCATATACAAGAATATAACTACTATAATACTGCCCCCTATATACAAGAATATAACTACTATAATACTGCCCGCTATATACAAGAATATAACTACTATAATACTGCCCGCTATATACAAGAATATAACTACTATAATACTACCCCTATATACTATAATAACCTCGCTACTCTCCGGTCTTTACAGTATGGCGGTCGGCTTGGGATGTCAGGCTGCCACCTCCATTTATTGTGCACTTGGTTGTCTCTACGTTCTGGGTTTTTCTCGCGGTGCGTTGTGTTATCTGTCTAGACTCTGGCAGTTTTTCGTAGCGCCGTGTTTATAAGCGGACACACTATTAATCAGGCAGGCTGCAGGATGTGATTGGCTGATAAGCTTCACCTCTCGGACAGATTGAGGTGTTTAGTCAGATAACGGAGGATTTCTGCGCCCCGTATCTCATCATCTGACCGCCCTTATAGGGTGAAATGTATCCGGACGTCTGGTGACGATGGGATGAGGCCTCTGTTTGGGGTTTGACATGCGGATCGGTGATTCAGGAGGATTAACAACATGAAGATTTTCTACATAGAAACAAGAGGACGGTGACTGATCGGTTAAAGAGACAGTAACCTTAGGAATGCACAGAAATGTAATTATTGGTTGTTGTGTAACACTGGACATTGATGTCGTCATGTGACCAGCGATAAATCCCGGCTCCATTTACTGCGCACCGGACGTCATGTCGGATATCTGTCTTGAGGTTACGTGATTTTTCATATTTGGTTCCTAATAAGTCTGCGCAGCATGGAGAGGCAGTCTCCTGTACAGCAGATGGGACTTCCTGTGACTACAACTCAAGATGTTGATGGTCACCCAGACAGGAAGGGAAGTGGTTGCTAGGCAACACGACGATACATATCCTGCAGGACACACTTTTTGGGGTGGGGTTTGATTACTGTTTGTGTACCCCAACACCGGCCATAGACCCCACATAGATCTCTGCTGGACCTCTGATCTGTGTCTGGCGATGATCTTCCAGGTCCTCACATCTATTTCTCCCCAGTGATCACGGCAGATCACCAGTTGATCGCCAGATACGTTTATGGTTCAGATGACCGACTCCGGATCACACGTTATTATGAAGCGCGTTATCACCTCTGCCGCCGGGGCCTGTTTTGCAATAAAACAGCATCGTGTGATTAACCCCTCATGTGGCTGTTTCTGGACAATGATGGAATATTTGCCGGGATTTTAGGACAATCTGACGGTGGATTTTACATTTGGCGCCAGATTTCCTCTAATATCGAGAGACTGTTTAAAGGGCCGGTGTCCAGTCTTCTGTGAATGAAGCTTCATTACTGTGTAGCGAGATGCTCTGCAGATTTCTCGTAGACTTCGGCTAACGTTTATCAGGAATTGCGCCGTTTTTTTATCCAGTGTATAAGTTGCATCTTGGAAACTTTATTGACAGATGTGACAAATTTCTGACTGCCGGTTCCCTCCTTGATAAATCTGTCACCACGAACATCACCGCCAATAACTTTCACTCTGGCTAAAATCACGACACTTTGTGGTAGAGAGGAAACGTTTTTTTGGGGGTTTTTTTTTTTTTGTAAAAGTCGCATTTTATAAGTTTGGGGCTTTTATGTTTTTTTTTTTCAAAATTTCTCACCATTTTTGCTTGTCAGTGAATGAAAAAAGTTAAATTTCTTGAGATTGAAAGGTGTCGAGACCGAATTATTCTCACAGCTGATGGTTTGTTACAATTTTCTAGAGCACAAATCTCTCCTTTGTTACAATGTATCAGTGTAGGTAATGTGTCAATATGAAGTCCAGAGGTTTGTCTAGACTTGATAAAATTGTAACAAACCTTCAGCTGTGAGGTATTAGGCTTATAAATTCAATTTCCTTTCATAGACAGCAAGTAGAGGTTGTAAAATATTGAGCCACAACGTGATGGAAAGAAATATGTAGACAGAAATGAAAGTTTGTGATGGCGTCTGTAGACCGGTTTGCTGCCGGGTTATTAGCAGTTACTGGTGGTCATGATGAGGGTTGTCATTTGTAGTTGTCTCCGGCTGTGTCCGGGTACAGAGGGTGAGGCCAGCCGGGCAGGGATGGGTCACCGACACTAATTCCTTTAGTCTTCACCTCGCCGGTGCTGGAATTGGCGCTTCATAAGGGTGAAATGAGACGGAATAAACAGACAATGGAGCAATAATTGGGGTCCAGGAAGGTGAACGGTGCGATGAGGCCAAATCGACTCTGCGTCCCCCGATCCTGTGCACTTGAGCGGAGTCCTCAGCGGCCGCAGAGACGTAGTCCGAGTCTTCCAGGCAGTGTGAAGTTGCGGATCAGTTCCTGATCATTGGCACTCAGCATGGCGCAGAGAGGCTGGCGTACGTCTGGGTGATGTGTTGGCTGCCCCCCTGCTCCTTCCTCTCATGTGACTTGCAGGTGGGCAGCTAAATTTATCCGGCAGCTACTAATTTAGGGCCCATAAATAGCAGTTCTTAGATTAGTTTGAGGCGCGCAAAATCCCAGTGACTACTTCAGTGCTGGAGCCCGAGGAAGAGCGGAAAAAAACCTGCTCCTGATCCCCCGCGGGCATCGAGTCCGGGTGACGGGCTCCCTAGCAACTGACTGAGCTGCCGTGTAAAGTGACACCAAGCAACGGCTTCCCGTCACAGATGATAAAGCGAGGAGCAGCTGTCACATACAGGGAAGTCATGTGACCTTCAGAAGGGGCGATGATCGTCCTGCCGGGGGTAGTGTGGGGGACTACAAGACTCAGCATGCCTGTGAGGTTCTGTTCAACACTTACCAACGTTTACCCTCCACGTGGTACACAAGTCATGAAGTCGGCAGCGTGCACCGTATTCCTCAACACCTCGCGGTTTTAGCGCTGTTTCGGTCACCTTTGTGAGACACTATTGGTGTAGCGCTTAACAAAAAAATGGCGCAGAATCTTAACACACGTGGGAAGCTTCGTTTTCAAAGCTTTCATGCTGGAATCGGGTGTGAACGTCTTGATAAATCTCCCTCGTGGCGTATACGTTTTTTTTTATGATGTGAATATCTGAGCCAGTTACTATTCGGCATCTTCAAGACAAACGCATTGCACAGTAATACCGGTGACGCACGTAAACCGATAGAAATGTCACCGTATGATGGCGCTCTCCGACATATTCCTCCAGTGGTCCCAAAATAACCACATGCTGGGAGTTGTAGTTGTTCTACCACAGGTGGCGAGCGCGTGTAAGGTACAGGACAAACCGGCAAAAAATCTGGTCCTTAAGATCTAATTAACCGCAATATTTATTTACATTAGAAATAAACTGAAATTTTGCGCCAGTCGCGGTTTGTAAAACGCTGTTCGTGTTTCCTGCGGTTGGGAAGTCGTCTCTTTAGTGATGGGCCAACCTGTGCTCCTCCTGCCGATCCCCTGCGCCCCCATTATTCCCGGATCATGAAGCTTATATCGGGGTTGTCCATCTAACAGCTCATGGGCCGGACGCCGCGCTCCAGTTTTATTTGATGTCTTTTAGCGTCCCAGCGATCATCATGATCATTAGGCTGAAAACTAGAACAAGAGCTCCGCAGACGAGAAGACCCCCGCCCCGTATCCTGGCACAAGACGCCGCTGAGCTCTTATTCGAGGTCCCGGGATTCTGCCCCATGATGCTTTGCTCTCTGGTCTCACTGTGGTGTGGGGGTTGGGAAGTGACCACCTCTTGCTGACTGCAGCGCCCCCCGCTGGCTGATTCCCCTCTCACCATATGGTTGCGATCCATGATCAATATTTCCCATCATTTTCTGTTATTACGGCGCAGTTTTTTGGGCGCGCTGATTCTATCCAATCAGGTCCTTGTAGGATCATTCAAAATGGCAGCCAAAAAAAAAGCTATAACCTATGTTCACACAGTTTTTTTGCAGGCGGAATTTCTGCCTCAAAATTCCGTTTGGAAGTGAGGCAGATTTTCCTCTCCCTGCACGCCGATTTTCGCCTGCGGCCATTGAGCGCCGCGGGCATAAAACGCCTCAAAATACACTTTCTCTGCCTCCCATTGATGTCAATGGGGGGTCAGAGGCGTAAACGCTTGAAGATAGGGCATGTCCCTTCTTTCTCCCGCGAGACCATTTTACCGCTCACGGGAGAAAACCGCCCCCGCCTCCCATTGAAATCAATGGGAGGCATTTTCAGGCCGTTTCTAATGAGTTTTGCGGCGCGGTTTCCGCGGCAAAAAACTCAGTGTGAACAGAATGATTCTACCAGTTGCGCGTTTGAGGCCGATGTCAACACGACCGATCACCAAAACCAATAACCCGCAGCCTCAATGTCCTCTGAAGTGGTCGCTGTAAATACGTCACTTTTGCGGTTTCGTGGAAAGAAATAATTGTTGTTTTGCCTTTTTTATCGGAGTGTCTGATTAATAAAAGGGTTAATTGTAACTATTTTGAACAATCCGTGAATTCCTTGACCCATCAGTTCGCCGTATCACCGTTACAGGATTGTGGCTCAGTGGATCCATCGTATGTGGTTGTTTTGGCGCCTCCGATAGAACGCCCGTCGTTTTGCGAGGGAATTGTGGCGGTTTTGTGACGTTTTTTACGTTTAATCTTTCCTCAAGGTTTCGTGGCAGCACGACCCATAATCCATTGCTCTGAGCCGATCCTTGGCCGAGGAGCTTGCAGTCACTGGTAAAACGCGCGGTGGCGTCTCTGTTTTCTCAGGGCAATTCTACAATCCATATGAAATTGTTATTTATTTATTCGACGCCATGAGGTGCGACTATTAATTCCCAGGGGAATCTTGTGAAGGCGCAGTGAAGCCGGGATTAAGCAGTGGAGGTTCTGCCGCGCCTGGCATTGCCCACTGACCTTTGGTGGGTAGAAGAGATAAGGGAATTTGCCCGGCTGTGTTTAAGCCGGCGGCGGCTCGCTGCAAATACTTTGCATTTTGTATGTAATCTCGTGTGCGAGGAGCCTTGTCATTAGGCTGCAAAATCTTCACCCTGTTCGGCGGCCATGTTTTTATTTTCTAAGTCTCGGAGGGCTGATGGTTTGTGACCCGCTCCTGTGGCGGCAGCTCGCCGCGTTTATAATGCAGAGCGGGTACTTTTTACACAGCCATAAAATTGCATTGTTTTCAATCTTGTTAGCGGTGACTGCGAGCGCGCGATTTTTATTTTCTTCCAGGTCTCAAAATGAAGAGATGAATCGGAGCCTCCCTTTAGCGGCCGCTGCACGGGTCCGGGTTGAAGGCGTCTGCACCTCGCCGTGCTCGCACGTCGCCTGTCTCTCCAGGAGAGGAGGTGGGCGGCTGCTGACAGTCATAGAAATGAGATTTTTTTTTTGCCTTCCGCAGAGTGTTACTATAAAGAGACAGCAGCGTGTGGCAGGAGCGTGCCAGCCGGGAGGGGGTGACATAATTAGACAGCAGATTAGTGGCACCTAGGTTAATACACTCATCATTAACGCCGACACTTAGCAGACTAGAAAGCCATGAGATTGCCAGACATCGCCGGGACTCCAGCGGCTCTCACCGTCCCCCTCATCCATCAGGTTGTGTTCAGGGATTATTACGTTTCATGCGCTATCAAATACTTAAAGGACATCTCCAGTCACCGCTGATACCGACATCACTGATGCCCAGACCATTCCTGAATTACCTGGTGACTAAAGTCTAACGTTCTGCTAAAGCCCTTCACTTTATTCTGATCATGTCAACCCTCATTATAGAGCAGATACTTCATATTCTGGAAGGAGCTTTATTCTGTGCTCTGTGTCGCCCCCTACTGATGTTCTGTGTAAGTAGAGGAATATAACTACTATTCTACTGCCCCCTATATACAAGAATATAACTACTATAATACTGGCCCCTATATACAAGACTATACTATAATACTGCCCCCTATATACAAGAATATAACTACTATAATACTGCTACTATATACAAGAATATAACTACTATAATACTGCTCCTATATACAAGAATATAACTACTATAATACTGCTCCTATATACAAGAATATAACTACTATAATACTGCCCCCTATATACAAGAATATAACTACTATAATACTGCTCCCTATATACAAGAATATAACTACTATAATACTGCCCCTATATACAAGAATATAACTACTATAATACTGCTCCTATATACAAGAATATAACTACTATAATACTGCCTCCTATATACAAGAATATAACTACTATAATACTACCCCTATATACAAGAATATAACTACTATAATACTGCCCCCTATATACAAGAATATAACTACTATAATACTGCCCCCTATATACAAGAATATAACTACTATAATACTGCTCCTATATACAAGAATATAACTACTATAATACTGCTCCTATATACAAGAATATAACTACTATAATACTGCCCCTATATACAAGAATATAACTACTATAATACTGCTCCTATATACAAGAATATAACTACTATAATACTGCTCCTATATACAAGAATATACCTACTATCATACTGCCCCTATACACAAGAATATAACTACTATAATACTGCTCCTATATACAAGAATATAACTACTATTCTACTGCCCCCTATATACAAGAATATAACTACTATAATACTGCTACTATATACAAGAATATAACTACTATAATACTGCTCCTATATACAAGAATATAACTACTATAATACTGCTCCTATATACAAGAATATAACTACTATAATACTGCTCCTATATACAAGAATATAACTATTATAATACTGCCCCTATATACAGAATATAACTACTATAATACTGCCCCCTATATACAAGAATATAACTACTATAATACTGCTCCTATATACAAGAATATAACTATTATAATACTGCCCCTATATACAGAATATAACTACTATAATACTGCCCCCTGTATACAAGAATATAACTACTATAATACTGCTCCTATATACAAGAATATAACTATTATAATACTGCCCTCTATATACAAGAATATAACTACTATAATACTGCCCCCTATATACAAGAATATAACTACTATAATACTGCCTCTATATACAAGAATATAACTACTATAATACTGCTCCTATATACAAGAATATAACTACTATTCTACTGCCCCCTATATACAAGAATATAACTACTATAATACTGCTACTATATACAAGAATATAACTACTATAATACTGCTCCTATATACAAGAATATAACTACTATAATACTGCTCCTATATACAAGAATATAACTATTATAATACTGCCCCTATATACAGAATATAACTACTATAATACTGCCCCCTATATACAAGAATATAACTACTATAATACTGCTCCTATATACAAGAATATAACTACTATAATACTGCTCCTATATACAAGAATATAACTACTATAATACTGCCCCCTATATACAAGAATATAACTACTATAATACTGCTCCTATATACAAGAATATAACTATTATAATACTGCCCTCTATATACAAGAATATAACTACTATAATACTGCCCCCTATATACAAGAATATAACTACTATAATACTGCTCCTATATACAAGAATATAACTACTATAATACTGCTCCTATATACAAGAATATAACTACTATAGTACTGCCCCCTATATACAAGAATATAACTACTATAATACTGCATCCTATATACAAGAATATAACTACTATAATACTGCCCTCTATATACAAGAATATAACTACTATAATACTGCATCCTATATACAAGAATATAACTACTATAATACTGCCCCCTGTATACAAGAATATAACTACTATAATACTGCCCCCTATATACAAGAATATAACTACTATAATACTGCCCCCTATATACAAGAATATAACTACTATAATACTGCCCCCTGTATACAAGAATATAACTACTATAATACTGCTCCTATATACAAGAATATAACTATTATAATACTGCCCTCTATATACAAGAATATAACTACTATAATACTGCCCCCTATATACAAGAATATAACTACTATAATACTGCCCCCTATGTACAAGAATATAACTACTATAATACTGCCCCCTATATACAAGAATATAACTACTATAATACTGCCCCCTATATACAAGAATATAACTACTATAATACTGACCCCTATATACAAGAATATAACCACTATAATACTACCCCTATATACAAGAATATAACTACTATAATACTGCTCCCTATATACAAGAATATAACTACTATAATACGGCCCCCTATGTACAAGAATATAACTACTATAATACTGCCCCTTATGTACAAGAATATAACTACTATAATACTGCCCCCTATATGCAAGAATATAACTACTATAATACTGCCCCCTATATACAAGAATATAACTACTATAATACTGCCCCTATATACAAGAATATAACTACTATAATACTGCCCCTATATACAAGAATATAACTACTATAATACTGCCCCCTATATACAAGAATATAACTACTATAATACTGCCCTCTATATACAAGAATATAACTACTATAATACTGCTCCTATATACAAGAATATAACTACTATAATACTGCCCCCTATATACAAGAATATATCTACTATAATACTGCCTCTATATACAATATAACTACTATAATACTGCTCCCTATATACAAGAATATAACTACTATAATACTGCCTCCTATATACAAGAATATAACTACTATAATACTGCCCTCTATATACAAGAATATAACTACTATAATACTGCCCCCTATATACAAGAATATAACTACTATAATACTGCCCCCTATGTACAAGAATATAACTACTATAATACTGCCCCTATATACAATATATCTACTATAATTCTGCCCCCTATATACAAGAATATAACTACTATAATACTGCTCCTATATACAAGAATATAACTGCTATAATACTGCCCCCCTATATACAAGACTATAACTACTATAATATTGCCCCTATATACAAGACTATAACTACTATAATACTGCTCCTATATACAAGAATATAACTACTATAATACTGCCCCTATATACAAGAATATAACTACTATAATACTGCTCCTATATACAAGAATATAACTACTATAATACTGTCCCCTATATACAAGAATATAACTACTATAATACTGCTCCTATATACAAGAATATAACTACTATAATACTGTCCCCTATATACAAGAATATAACTACTATAATACTGCCCCTATATACAAGAATATAACTACTATAATACTGCCCCCCTATATACAAGAATATAACTACTATAATACTGCTCCCTATATACAAGAATATTACTACTATAATACTGCCCATATATACAAGAATATAACTACTATAATACTGCTTCCTATATACAAGAATATAACTACTATAATACTGCCCCCTATATACAAGAATATAACTACTATAATACTGCCCCTATATACAAGAATATAACTACTATAATACTGCTCCCTATATACAAGAATATAACTACTATAATACTGCCCCCTATGTACAAGAATATAACTACTATAATACTGCTCCTATATACAAGAATATAACAACTATAATACTGCCTCCTATATACAAGAATATAACTACTATAATACTGCACCTATATACAAGAATATAACTACTATAATACTGCCCGCTATATACAAGAATATAACTACTATAATACTGCTCCTATATACAAGAATATAACTACTATAATACTGCTCCTATATACAAGAATATAACTACTATAATACTGCTCCTATATACAAGAATATAACTACTATAATACTGCCCCCTATATACAAGAATATAACTACTATAATACTGCCCCTATATACAAGAATATAACTACTATAATACTGCTCCTATATACAAGAATATAACTACTATAATACTGCTCCTATATACAAGAATATAACTACTATAATACTGCCCCTATATACAAGAATATAACCACTATAATACTGCTCCTATATACAAGAATATAACTACTATAATACTGCTCCTATATACAAGAATATAACTACTATAATACTGCCCCCTATATACAAGAATATAACTACTATAATACTGCCCCTATATACAAGAATATAACTACTATAATACTGCTCCTATATACAAGAATATAACTACTATAATACTGCTCCTATATACAAGAATATAACTACTATAATACTGCCCCTATATACAAGAATATAACCACTATAATACTGCTCCTATATACAAGAATATAACTACTATAATACTGCTCCTATATACAAGAATATAACTACTATAATACTGCCCCTATATACAAGAATATAAATACTATAATACTGCTCCTATATACATATATAACTACTATAATACTGCTCCCTATATACAAGAATATAACTACTATAATACTGCTCCTATATACAAGAATATAACTACTATAATACTGTCCCCTATATACAAGAATATATCTACTATAATACTGCTCCTATATACAAGAATATAACTACTATAATACTGTCCCCTATATACAAGAATATAACTACTATAATACTGCCCCTATATACAAGAATATAACTACTATAATACTGCCCCCCTATATACAAGAATATAACTACTATAATACTGCTCCCTATATACAAGAATATTACTACTATAATACTGCCCATATATACAAGAATATAACTACTATAATACTGCTTCCTATATACAAGAATATAACTACTATAATACTGCCCCCTATATACAAGAATATAACTACTATAATACTGCCCCTATATACAAGAATATAACTACTATAATACTGCTCCCTATATACAAGAATATAACTACTATAATACTGCCTCCTATATACAAGAATATAACTAATATAATACTGCCCCCTATATACAAGAATATAACTACTATAATACTGCTCCTATATACAAGAATATAACTACTATAATACTGCTCCTATATACAAGAATATAACTACTATAATACTGCCCCTATATACAAGAATATAACCACTATAATACTGCTCCTATATACAAGAATATAACTACTATAATACTGCTCCTATATACAAGAATATAACTACTATAATACTGCCCCTATATACAAGAATATAAATACTATAATACTGCTCCTATATACATATATAACTACTATAATACTGCTCCCTATATACAAGAATATAACTACTATAATACTGCTCCTATATACAAGAATATAACTACTATAATACTGTCCCCTATATACAAGAATATAACTACTATAATACTGCTCCTATATACAAGAATATAACTACTATAATACTGTCCCCTATATACAAGAATATAACTACTATAATACTGCCCCTATATACAAGAATATAACTACTATAATACTGCCCCCCTATATACAAGAATATAACTACTATAATACTGCTCCCTATATACAAGAATATTACTACTATAATACTGCCCATATATACAAGAATATAACTACTATAATACTGCTTCCTATATACAAGAATATAACTACTATAATACTGCCCCCTATATACAAGAATATAACTACTATAATACTGCCCCTATATACAAGAATATAACTACTATAATACTGCTCCCTATATACAAGAATATAACTACTATAATACTGCCCCCTATGTACAAGAATATAACTACTATAATACTGCTCCTATATACAAGAATATAACAACTATAATACTGACCCCTATATACAAGAATATAACTACTATAATACTGCCTCCTATATACAAGAATATAACTACTATAATACTGCCCCCTATATACAAGAATATAACTACTATAATACTGCACCTATATACAAGAATATAACTACTATAATACTGCCCGCTATATACAAGAATATAACTACTATAATACTGCTCCTATATACAAGAATATAACTACTATAATACTGCTCCTATATACAAGAATATAACTACTATAATACTGCTCCTATATACAAGAATATAACTACTATAATACTGCCCCCTATATACAAGAATATAACTACTATAATACTGCCCCTATATACAAGAATATAACTACTATAATACTGCTCCTATATACAAGAATATAACTACTATAATACTGCCCCCTATATACAAGAATATAACTACTATAACACTGCCCCCTATGGATAGTAATATGGACCGGGACTTGTAGTAGAAGTTTCCCTTTCTTTTACACCCTCTCTTTCTTGATGGGTGAGGTGGAGGTTTCTGCTCCTGACGTTGGGTTATGTTCTCAGGATCCAGGGTTGGGTGGTCCTCGGCCCCTCGGACAGGGTGAGCTGGGTTTGTCGCCGGCTCGTGCAGTGAGATCTGTGGTCGCTCCTCCTTTGTTCAGGATAATTAGTTTCAGTCTCAGCGTGTGAAATATTGATCACCATTAATTATTCAGTGCGAGAAGATGGAGAGAAACCTCCGACAATGAGGACTGGGAAGGATCCGGCGTCTGATGTCGGGACATAACATAAGGGGCCGCGAGCAGTTTACGGTTTATTTTCGCGTGTTTATTTTCGCGGGTCTGAGGTGGGAGAAGTTAATGATCGGGAGCGGTTTGTACTTCTGGGCCTAAATCTCAATAAAATCTCCCGTGAAATTGTAATTTCCACTCCGTTTATTTTCGTGCACGTTAAAGCTTTTTTTTCCAGTTTAAGTTACAAAATCTTTCAGTGTCAAAGTTGTGCAGATGTATTATGAGATCTGTTTGCAGTCATTGAATGGAAAGAACCCCTCACAACTTGGTGTTTGTTACATTTGTACTCATTCTAGACAATTCTGAGACCCATCAGCAACACAAATCTCACCCCTGTCCTGATAGTTTGTTACAATGTGTCAGTGCAGTCTTTTCAGCTCAGAGGATTGTCTGCTGAGAATTTATCGCTGCATCCAGTCCAGTGTTTCATCTGTTTTAGTATTCAGCCTCTGGATGTAAACCATGAAGGTTTCCATTCATTGACCGCAACCAGAGAGTTTGGAAACGGGGAAAATTCACTTTATAATGGCGTTTCATGCGCCAGTCTAGAGCCAAAATACGTTCATTAAATTTGGCGCATCTCAGGATGTCTGTGTGCCAGAAAGCAAGCAGATCTACGACTTCTATGAGCAGGAATAATTTACAATTTCCGGCAAAATGATAAGGGTATGTTCACACGGCCGTAAACGGCTAAAAATACGGAGGCTGAACGCCTCCAGACATCAGCCTAAGGATGAATGGGCAATGTTCACACGACAAACAAAAAACGGCCGTAAAATACGGAGCTTTTCAAGGGGAAACGGCCTCTGATTTCCAGTCGTTTTTTTATGCATCGGGCGTTTTTTTTTTTACGCCCGTTTTTGGAGCTTTTTTTTTATTGACCCAATGAAAAACGGCTGCAGAAGTGACCTGCGCTTCCTTTTACAAGGAGTAATTTTAAACGGCCACGTAAAAAAACGCTGTCGGAACGCCGTTTTTCCCATTGAAATCATAGGGCAGATGTTGGTTGGCGTTCAGCCTCCGTATTTTTGGGGCGTTTACAGGCTGAAAGTAGGCCGTGTGAACATACCCTCAGACTTCGTTTACATCTGCGCTAGGGCTCGGCTCCGACATTCCGTTGGAGCTTTCAGTCAGAATGGAGCCGCTCACGGACACGGTTGCCACTGTCGACTACGCTCTTGCTTCCGGCAAAACGACGGGTCCGGTGCACAACAGAGACCAACTGAAACCACGGTGGTGGTGGAAACTGAAACCTCTGGTTTCCATTTGTGTCTGTCAGGGCTCCGCTCCGACGGAAAACTCGGACGAAACGGTGACCTAGCGCAGATGTGAGCGAAGCCTAAATCTGTCGGATTTAAGAGTTTCTCAGAGAACGTCGCTCCCTTTTTTTCACACACGGTTTCTGGAGAAGCGTAAAACAGCAAATTGTTGCGAGTTACGGTGCAAATCTGGTGTGCGCCATAGGTTTGTGACGACTTCGGGTACGTTCACACGGCTGAAAAATCGGAAGCAGAACGCCTACAAACATCTGCCCATTGATTTCAATGGGAATTATGGCGTTATATTCCGACGGGGTGTTATTTTACGCCTCATTTTCAAATAACGGCGCACAAAAAGACGCCCCGTGAAACGCAGCAAAAAAAAACAAAAAACCGCTTGATGCTTAAACGGCTGAAAATCAGAGGCTTTATACAAGAATTAAATGTGATGACACCGGACGGGAGAAACGCTCTCCGGCTCCGTCGCAGATTCCGTCTTATTTCATGGGGAGAATTGTTCTGCGCACTGCGCTTTTCTTCCTGTCCAACCTATGGACACCGCATAGGAACCCAATAGAAGTCAATAGGGCCCGTCAAGCATCGGCGCGGTCATCCTGCGGATCCGGCATTGGCGTTCCCACAAGGCGGCTGACAAATACGTGACTGGAAATAACAGGAGAGCAGAGCGGTTGTCGCTGGAGATGTAGTGAGGTCAATGAGACGTGTGCGTGAGAAGGACGGGCGGTGACCGGAACGTGTAAGGTAGGCGGGAGCGGGGACGCGCTGTCAGGTGAATTAGGCGGCGGACGCATGGACGGGCGCAGCGGCTACAGGAGGCCGGGTCACACGGAGAGCACCAGGTGTCCAGTCAGAAGAGATGGAGACGTCCGCTGTCACCTGAAGTCTGGAGAGAAAAGGCAGCGAGACGGCGCCGCAGGAAGTGTGGGGAGTGAAGGGTTAACGGTAAACTAAGGGGAGCAGTAATGCCGGGCAGGGGGATGTGCGGGCGAGGAACAGTCATCACTATGGCCGTGCACTGGACTGCACCACTTATAGGGGACACTGGTTGCTATGGGCGACTGCTCCAATCAGATTGCTGCTTTCATTTTCAAAAAGCCTATAAAGAAAGAGCTGGAACCTGGTTGCTATGGGCGATGGCTTACAACTAGCGGTCTCTTATCCCTCATATACTGGTCCTATATAACTAGCGGTCTCTTATCCCTCACATACTGGTCCTATATAACTAGCGGTCTCTTATCCCTCATATACTCGTCCTATATAACTAGCGGTCTCTTATCCCTCATATACTCGTCCTATATAACTAGCGGTCTCTTATCCCTCATATACTGGTCCTATACAACTAGCTGTCTCTTATCCCTCACATACTGGTCCTATATAACTAGCGGTCTCTTATCCCTCATATACTGGTCCTATACAACTAGCGGTCTCTTATCCCTCATATACTGGTCCTATATAACTAGCGGTCTCTTATCCCTCATATACTGGTCCTATACAACTAGCTGTCTCTTATCCCTCATATACTGGTCCTATACAACTAGCTGTCTCTTATCCCTCATATACTGGTCCCATATAACTAGCGGTCTCTTATCCCTCATATACTGGGCCTATACAACTAGCGGTCTCTTATCCCTCATATACTGGTCCTATACAACTAGCGGTCTCTTATCCCTCATATACTGGTCCTATACAACTAGCTGTCTCTTATCCCTCATATACTGGTCCTATATAACTAGCGGTCTCTTATCCCTCACATACTGGTCCTATACAACTAGCTGTCTCTTATCCCTCATATACTGGTCCTATATAACTAGCGGTCTCTTATCCCTCACATACTGATCCTATATAACTAGCGGTCTCTTATCCCTCATATACTGGTCCTAAATAACTAGCGGTCTCTTATCCCTCATATACTGGTCCTATATAACTAGCGGTCTCTTATCCCTCACATACTGATCCTATATAACTAGCGGTCTCTTATCCCTCACATACTGGTCCTATATAACTAGCGGTCTCTTATCCCTCATATACTGATCCTATACAACTAGCGGTCTCTTATCCCTCATATACTGGTCCTATATAACTAGCGGTCTCTTATCCCTCCTATACTGGTCCTATACAACTAGCGGTCTCTTATCTCTCATATACTGATCCTATATAACTAGCGGTCTCTTATCCCTCATATAATGGGCCTATACAACTAGCGGTCTCTTATCTCTCATATACTGGTCCTATACAACTAGCGGTCTCTTATCCCTCACATACTGGTCCTATACAACTAGCAGTCTCTTATCCCTCACATACTGGTCCTATATAACTAGCGGTCTCTTATCCCTCATATACTGGTCCTATATAACTAGCGGTCTCTTATCCCTCATATACTCGTCCTATATAACTAGCGGTCTCTTATCCCTCATATACTGATCCTATATAACTAGCGGAATCTTATCCCTCCTATACTGGTCCTATACAACTAGCGGTCTCTTATCCCTCACATACTGGTCTTATACAACTAGCGGTCTCTTATCCCTCATATACTGGTCCTATACAACTAGCGGTCTCTTATCCCTCATATACTGGTCCTATACAACTAGCGGTCTCTTATCCCTCATATACTGATCCTATATATCTAGCGGTCTCTTATCCCTCATATACTGATCCTATATATCTAGCGGTCTCTTATCCCTCATATACTGGTCCTATATAACTAGCGGTCTCTTATCCCTCATATACTGGTCCTATACAACTAGCTGTCTCTTATCCCTCACATACTGGTCCTATATAACTAGCGGTCTCTTATCCCTCATATACTGGTCCTATACAACTAGCGGTCTCTTATCCCTCATATACTGATCCTATACAACTAGCGGTCTCTTATCCCTCATATACTGGTCCTATACAACTAGCGGTCTCTTATACCTCATATACTGATCCTATATAACTAGCGGTCTCTTATCCCTCATATACTGATCCTATATAACTAGCGGTCTCTTATCCCTCATATACTGATCCTATACAACTAGCGGTCTCTTATCCCTCACTTACTGGTCCTATACAACTAGCGGTCTCTTATCCCTCACATACTGGTCCTATACAACTAGCGGTCTCTTATCCCTCATATACTGGTCCTATATAACTAGCGGTCTCTTATCCCTCATATACTGGTCTTCTATAACTAGCGGTCTCTTATCTCTCACATACTGGTCCTATATAACTAGCGGTCTCTTATCCCTCATATACTGGTCCTATACAACTAGCGGTCTCTTATCCCTCATATACTGGTCCTATATAACTAGCGGTCTCTTATCCCTCATATACTGGTCCTATATAACTAGCAGTCTCTTATCCCTCATATACTCGTCCTATATAACTAGCGGTCTCTTATCCCTCATATACTGGTCCTATACAACTAGCTGTCTCTTATCCCTCACATACTGGTCCTATATAACTAGCGGTCTCTTATCCCTCATATACTGGTCCTATACAACTAGCGGTCTCTTATCCCTCACATACTGGTCCTATACAACTAGCTGTCTCTTATCCCTCATATACTGGTCCTATATAACTAGCGGTCTCTTATCCCTCACATACTGATCCTATATAACTAGCGGTCTCTTATCCCTCATATACTGGTCCTAAATAACTAGCGGTCTCTTATCCCTCATATACTGGTCCTATATAACTAGCGGTCTCTTATCCCTCACATACTGATCCTATATAACTAGCGGTCTCTTATCCCTCACATACTGGTCCTATATAACTAGCGGTCTCTTATCCCTCATATACTGATCCTATACAACTAGCGGTCTCTTATCCCTCATATACTGGTCCTATATAACTAGCGGTCTCTTATCCCTCATATACTCGTCCTATATAACTAGCGGTCTCTTATCCCTCATATACTGATCCTATATAACTAGCGGTCTCTTATCCCTCCTATACTGGTCCTATACAACTAGCGGTCTCTTATCTCTCATATACTGATCCTATATAACTAGCGGTCTCTTATCCCTCATATACTGGTCCTATACAACTAGCTGTCTCTTATCCCTCATATACTGGTCCTATACAACTAGCGGTCTCTTATCCCTCATATACTGATCCTATATAACTAGCGGTCTCTTATCCCTCATATACTGGTCCTATACAACTAGCGGTCTCTTATCCCTCATATACTGATCCTATATATCTAGCGGTCTCTTATCCCTCATATACTGATCCTATACAACTAGCGGTCTCTTATCCCTCATATACTGGTCCTATACAACTAGCGGTCTCTTATCCCTCATATACTGATCCTATATATCTAGCGGTCTCTTATCTCTCATATACTGATCCTATATAACTAGCGGTCTCTTATCCCTCATATACTGGTCCTATACAACTAGCTGTCTCTTATCCCTCATATACTGGTCCTATACAACTAGCGGTCTCTTATCCCTCATATACTGATCCTATATAACTAGCGGTCTCTTATCCCTCATATACTGGTCCTATACAACTAGCGGTCTCTTATCCCTCATATACTGATCCTATATATCTAGCGGTCTCTTATCCCTCATATACTGATCCTATACAACTAGCGGTCTCTTATCCCTCATATACTGGTCCTATACAACTAGCGGTCTCTTATCCCTCATATACTGATCCTATATATCTAGCGGTCTCTTATCCCTCATATACTGGTCCTATACAACTAGCGGTCTCTTATCCCTCATATACTGGTCCTATACAACTAGCGGTCTCTTATCCCTCACATACTGATCCTATATAACTAGCGGTCTCTTATCCCTCATATACTGGTCCTATACAACTAGCGGTCTCTTATCCCTCATATACTGATCCTATATAACTAGCGGTCTCTTATCCCTCACATACTGATCCTATACAACTAGCGGTCTCTTATCCCTCATATACTGGTCCTATATATCTAGCGGTCTCTTATCCCTCACATACTGATCCTATATAACTAGCGGTCTCTTATCCCTCATATACTGGTCCTATATAACTAGCGGTCTCTTATCCCTCACATACTGATCCTATATAACTAGCGGTCTCTTATCCCTCATATACTGGTCCTATACAACTAGCGGTCTCTTATCCCTCATATACTGATCCTATATATCTAGCGGTCTCTTATCCCTCATATACTGATCCTATATAACTAGCGGTCTCTTATCCCTCATATACTGATCCTATATATCTAGCGGTCTCTTATAACTGTCTCCTCCGCCATGTCTTGACTGTCTTTATATTTTATATTTTGTGCCCCCCTCCCCCGGTATAGGGACTGCTGGTAGCCTGGGGTCCACCCCCTGCGCATCGGGTGAAGACGATGGTCTCCTCTTAGACGTTTTGTCCGTGCGTCTTGTAGATGTCTGATCGTGGCTTGACGTGGCGTCTCTCTCCGCACACACGAGCGCGGTCTTATCGGCAGGTTCTGTCGGGGGAGGGGGCGCAGGAGCTCAACACTTTTCCCACTAATCTAATTCATCCAATGGGGCAGAGGAAAAAAATGTAATTTATTTTCTAATTATTCCTTGTCTGGCAGAGCCGTGTGTTACCGGAGTGTCGCTATTTAAAATATTTATCTCGGCGGTGCGTGGTCTGCCCAGGGCCCGGTGGATGGATGGGGAGGAGAGCGGCGCTCCACGTCTCTGTACATACAATTATTTCTCATCGGGACGTCGCGGTCCCTGCCGGAGCTGATGCTCGTCTGTTGTATCCGGAGCTGCGGTGCCTGGATCACGGAGCTGCCGGCGGCCTTCACAGCTTCTTTGGAGGTGACTCTGCTTTCCTAGACACCTGAATGGAAAATCTGATTGTTACGTATCCATATGAGGTAAATCTGTAATAACTGTTACTCCCCAGCTTTCCTCGAGTCCCTCCAGGGCGCGCGCAGCTTTTATTTGGAGATCCTGATCTTTTCTATGGAGGGTCCGCACAGCGTCCTCTCCGCCAAGAACTGGGGCCCCTCTAATTCCGATTGTGGGAACCTCCTCGGCCCTGGTTATCTGGTGACCTCCTGCTGACTGAGCAGATTTACCCTTCAGGACTCCAGAATAGCTGGGTGACCACCACTGCGGGAGCTGTGACGGTGGCCATATTGGTAGTCACCCAGCGGGCACAATTACTCCAGATCTCTCTATAACTTGCCACTTTTAGGACTCCTAGGAAAGCTGTGCGGCCGCCCCTGAGGGAGCTGTAGTGGGGTCTGTACTGGTTGTCACATCCATATATAACGAGGCAAGTTTACTATTCAGGGGTCGGGGAAAGCTGGGTGACAAGCTATAGCTGGATTGGTTGTCACCCAACTTTCCAAGAAATAGATGTAGGTGGGAAACAGCGGAGTCGGATTTGTAACCTCTTGACAGACAGGACGAGGTTTCGTGTTTATTGGGGGCTCCTGGGTTTGAGGGGAGTCGCTTCTTGTATTTGCAGATGAGATTTTTTTTGTTTTTTTTAGGTCTCGTTGCCCTTAAAAAAGTTGTATCATTTTCCAAAGAACAAAATTACAAAATGTAAAACCTTTTCTGAGGTCACGGTGCGATGTAATTAAATATAAGCGGGGCGCGTGGCGTGCGTCTACGGAGAGCGGTGCAGGAAATGGGATCTCAGTATAAAGAACAGACGCGCGGCGCTCCGCGACCACTAAACGCCGCTCTGCTTCTCATCTTAACCGTCAGCTTTATCCTATTTATAGTTATTTTATTGGCTTCTTGACTTGTGGAGACGGTTTCTTCTCTGAATATTAATGAGCCCCCCCCCCCAGTATCCAATCTGCTAAACGCTAATCTGTCCAACCTGAGGATCCTGGGACACGGGCGCGGGGCGCGGTGTGGAACGGCGGAAAATTACCTGTTCCTTGTCTGTGTGCAGAGATTTCATGTGCGGGGGAGGGGGAGCGACGGGCGGAGGTGACAGCCTGGATTACACCGGCCCCCTCCACTCTGCACCCTGGGAATATTTTCAGTTTCGTGCCGCGATAATACCGTTAGCGATGAGCGATTCCATCCCATTAATGCCGATTTTTCAGGCTATAGAATAAAATAAGTAAATGGACCGACACCGTTCACCAAAAACCACAAATCCATCCAATCAGCTGGCCGCGTTTCCATCGTAATGGCGGAGGGATGTTCCGGCTACGCTGCGATTTTCAGGATCTCGTCTGATCGGTGGAGCTTTCTAGGATTGTAACTTCAGCCGGCGCCGCTCTGCTGTTTGGAGCGCTGCACTGTATTCTCCCACACATCCGTGCGCAGGTGGAGTGTTACCAAGTTCTAAAGAGATTGCGACTTCTGTGACGTGATTGATGTTTGGCTGCGCGGAGGAGAGCGGGTCCAGCAGTGATGTCGCCTGCAGTTTGGATGTTCTTCCCGTGATCATGTGACCTTGAGCGCCGCGGTTTCCTCATTAACTCCAAGGACAGAATGGGTCGGTCGGCTTCAGAAATTGTATGTTTTTTTGCGTCGTGTCGGTAAAGATGAGCCGATTGTTCCGCCATTGTGCGCCACCAATCCGCCATCTCCGTCAGTTTCCCTTTGGATACTTCCGGCGAATCGATGTAACGAGTTTGCCGTTTTCTTTGTTACATTGAAGCGAATAAGCTGTGAAACGGAGCGGTCGTTCTATGAGCTGGCGGAGCGGGGACTTAACACTTGTCTCGTCGCTACGCATTAGATCGCAACCTCCGCTGCCAAGGAACCGAGCCGCCAGTATCGGAGCCTGTGAGTCGGTCGCCAGGACGATCATAAGAACTGCGGCTTCTTTGCTTTGGGAAGTTCATGTCACATTTTTACTGATCGGCAGAATTTTTCTCCCTGACACGAGTGAATGTGACCTAATTTTTAGTGACGGCTGCCGGGAGAGGTCTGCGGCCCGCGCCATATTTACCTAGGATTAGATTTACATCTACGCGCTCCATGTAGACATCTATACAGACTGATGGGGGAGGGTTTTGTGTCTTTCGGGCCACCGTCTTGGTTCCTCTGTCCGCGGCGCCTCACACTTCACTGACGGGCTGTATATATATAGGAGGGGGGAGGGGTATATAGCGCAGATTACCTGTCTGACACATTCATCAATCTAACACAGAATACCATTTTGTAGCGCGGATACATTGTCACGCATAAATCATTTTTATTTTTTTACAATATCCCGTTCCCTGACGCGCCGTGTTTTCGTGGCGCAGAATTCCGTTTTGTGGTGCAGACTGCGTTCTTGTGACTTTTGTTAGACCTAAAAATACAGTTTCATGCCACAAATTCATTTTGTGAGAAGTCCCCGACACGTCACGTGATTCCTGTTCAGGATTTATACCCGGAGGGACAGATGGGCGGCCATGTATAGTCTGACAGCAGGGAGCAGAGCATCATGGGATATTTCAGCTGTGGGAGCAGATGTGCTGGTAACGCTGCAGACGTAGGTGTCGTGGTATATTGGGAGTTGTAGTTCTCTGGTTTCAGGACATAATGGGCCTTGTTGTGCTCTATCATCTGTAGGGCATTGTGATACTCCTTGTTCCACCGCGGCTGGCGGGGCATGGGCTGCACGCGGTGGAGGATATTACCGCGCACGTAGATCCGCAGCAGAAGCTGTCAAGTGGAAGGCATAAGAAATGTGACACGTTACAGCTCATTTAGCGGCTCAGTCCCTGACCGGCGCGGTGTCTAAATGATCTGTCTAGTTCACACAGCAGAGACGCTAATCTGCGACCGACGGCTTTCCAATGTGTGTGCGATGCAAAGGAAAAGTTCTTCGAGCGCCATTTATATATGTGGCGTCCGTGTACAGCGAACATGCAGAACGGTAGCATATGGACAGTCGTATGGATAATATATTTATCGTGTCCCAGGCCCTGAGACGTCCTCTCCTGTGGAGTCTTCTATTCAGCCAACCTCCTACACAAGTGACCCGTGCTGGGGCGCCACATAGTAGTCATCCATCTTTACACGCACCCTGAATAGCTAATAAATCTGCATTATTTTTTTTTATATATGGTTATTCTCCAGGCTCCCTCTCACTTAGTACCTTGTGTCAGTCTTTACTGAAATTCTGGAATTCTATTCGTGAACCAGGCTGCTCCGGGTGAACAGCGCTAGGAGTTTCTCCTTATGGACAGCGCTGCGGAGCCTTGAATTGTGATCTGCGATCTATGGCGGCTGCTGGAAGAAATCTTTAACGTTTGCCTTCGTTCTTGGTGCAATGTTTGTCCATGTGCCATCGGATGGCATTGCTGGTTTGTAGTCGTATCGGTGCCCAGAGATGAAAACCCGGTACAGAAGCATCATCATGGAGATTGTATGTTCTTCACGTGTGCTCCAACAATATACTGCGATGTTAATTGGCTCCCTATGAGACTTGCCCCGGTGTGTGTGTTTGTGCCCGAGGCAGCTCCGCAGGTGGCAGGGACAGATATTAACATCCCTTTGAAGTCTTTGAAGTGATCTAAAATACATTAACATTACATAAATCAGGCTGGAGGTTCCCCAAACCTTGTACCCCACAACGAGCCCTATAGCATCTGTAATCTTACCAGTTACATATAGAATTAATTTGCATAAGTCCATAAGTCACTGTGTACATACTTTACTGATCCTGAGTTACATGCTGTATTATACTCCAGAGCTGCACTCACTATTCTGCTGGTGGAGTCACTGTGTACATACATTACTTATCCTGTACTGATCCGGAGTTACATCCTGTATTATACTCCAGAGCTGCACTCACTATTCTGCTGGTGGAGTCACTGTGTACATACATTACATTACTTATCCTGTACTGATCCGGAGTTACATCCTGTATTATACTCCAGAGCTGCACTCACTATTCTGCTGGTGGAGTCACTGTGTACATACATTACATTACTTATCCTGTACTGATCCTGAGTTACATCCTGTATTATACTCCAGAGCTGCACTCACTATTCTGCTGGTGGAGTCACTGTGTACATACATTACATTACTTATCCTGTACTGATCCTGAGTTACATCCTGTATTATACTCCAGAGCTGCACTCACTATTCTGCTGGTGGAGTCACTGTGTACATACATTACTTATCCTGTACTGATCCTGAGTTATATGCTGTATTATACTCCAGAGCTGCACTCACTATTCTGCGGTTGGAGTCACTGTGTACATACATTACTTATCCTGTACTGATCCTGTGTTATATCCTGTATTATACTCCAGAGCTGCACTCACTATTCTGCTGGTGGAATCACTGTGTACATACATTACATTACTTATCCTGTACTGATCCTGAGTTACATCCTGTATTATACTCCAGAGCTGCACTCACTATTCTGCTGGTAGAGTCACTGGATCAGTATAGGATAAGTAATGTAATGTATGTACACAGTGACTCCACCAGCAGAATAGTGAGTGCAGCTCTGGAGTATAATACAGGATGTAACTCAGGATCAGTACAGGATAAGTAATGTAATGTATGTACACAGTGACTCCACCAGCAGAATAGTGAGTGCAGCTCTGGAGTATAATACAGGATGTAACTCAGGATCAGTACAGGATAAGTAATGTAATGTATGTACACAGTGACTCCACCAGCAGAATAGTGAGTGCAGCTCTGGAGTATAATACAGGTGTAACTCAGGATCATACAGTATAAGTAATGTATGTACACAGTGACTCCACCAGCAGAATAGTGAGTGCAGCTCTGGAGTATAATACAGGATGTCACTCAGGATCAGTACAGGATTAGTAATGTAATGTATGTACACAGATACTCTAGAGCTGCACTCACTATTCTGCTGGTGGAGTCACTGTGTACATACATTACTTATCCTGTACTGATCCTGAGTTACATCCTGTATTATACTCCAGAGCTGCACTCACTATTCTGCTGGTGGAGTCACTGTGTACATACATTACATTACTTATCCTGTACTGATCCTGAGTTATATCCTGTATTATACTCCAGAGCTGCACTCACTATTCTGCTGGTGGAGTCACTGTGTACATACATTACTTATCCTGTACTGATCCTGAGTTATATCCTGTATTATACTCCAGAGCTGCACTCACTATTCTGCTGGTGGAGTCACTGTGTACATACATTATATTACTTATCCTGTACTGATCCTGAGTTATATCCTGTATTATACTCCAGAGCTGCACTCACTATTCTGCTGCTTTAGAACTTAAATTTCCCATCATTCCCTGCTTGTTCAGTGTCTGCACAGAGGTTTCAATGATTTGCATTCTGGGAAGTGTCAGACTGGGGAAGGACTGACTGTAGTGTTGATCAATGGGATGAGTGACCAGAAGTACAGAAGCCTCCCCTCCCCATGATCACTACTTTGTCACTTCTCTCCAGTGCTGAGGACTATTTCTACGCGTGATTGATATCAGCCGCTCCTCTTATAATGCTCCAGCACGGTTATACGTTTCAGACTGCGAGGGTTACTGGCCCTTTAAGAGCATATTGTCCCTTTCCCGCTCGGCACTCTTGGAGCTCGGTAGAAGGAGGACTCGCTGATTAATTAGACACATCAAAGCCTTGAGTTAATTAGTCAGCAGCTTGTTTCCTGAGTGCCAGATCACTGCGCTGTGGAAGTTCTGCCGGATTGTGATGGAGTGTTAGCTCCTGCGCTCCATCGGTATTTGCCTAGTGGAGCAATTAGGAGCCAACTGCCTGGGTTATGGTGGTGGAGATAGGGGGCATTACTGGCATGGATGCCGTGGTGTGCGCGCTGTGGCGTCTGCTCTGCGGAGTGCGCGTGGCTGTAGTGAGCGGCTCCTTATATCTGGAGGATTTGCTGAGCTCAGCGCTTTGGCTTCGCCCGCGGCCCCCCGTGATGCCACTTTACATCACATCATGAAGCAGCGACACCGCTCCGACCTATATATATATTCCCCGGCAGATCCGGGCGCCGCGTATCTACAGAGGGTGGTAATTACAGACTATCGATTCGCCATTCGTGGATCCGCTTATTCGCCGTGTATAGAATACAATGGACGCCTCGCTTCACCACGTTTTTTACTATTTGTCTTGAGATTCACAGATGAAGTCAATGTATAATAATGGCGGCCGGATCGCCAATGAATTTACGGATTGCGGGGTCTGATCAGAGATGCGTGTTCCGATCCTCAATAATGGGCTGATCACTGCCGTAATAAATATGGCGGGTTCCAGAATTGACTAAATGTCACATGGCGCCCGTTATCTTGTCCAATACGTCAATGACGCAGAAAATGGCGACATCTGCGACAAATGTATAAATCATTGGGCAGAACGTCAGACGTGCGCCACATCTTGTACCGGACAGAAGCTCGTGTGGCGGTTTATTCCTTGTGTTTGCGTCCAGAACAGCGAATTGTTGTTTTGATACGTACGTTACAATATCGCAGCGGCCTAGCCACGCCCAGCATTCCGTAAAATACGCAGATAAACGCGGCTCATGTCCCCGGCGCCATATTTCTGTCATACAAATGTTGACACGTTCGCCTCATCTTTCACTGTCCTCTCCCCGCGTTCGCCTTTGATTGTTCACCATTAAGGATTTTTCGCGGCTGCTGTCGCGCTTTCGCCTCTCCCGTCCTGTACTTGAGAGAGAAGATTCATTGCGCTGGGAGATTGGACGTCCGTTTCCTGATCTCTGGGGTCCTCGACCGTCATTGCTCAGTCCTGACAGTCCAGTAAATCTCTGTCTGACCACGCACGGCTGTAACTCGAAGGAGGAGGGGAGGCGGAGCTCAGCGGGGGCCGTAAATAAGCGAAGATCTAAACGGACTCACATATATACATACATTATAAAAAAAAGTGTCTCCCAAGAGTGCGCTATTGTTCGCAGTTATCAGGCAATTTGGACTAGTAGGGCTTTTAAAGGGCCACTTACCCTAAAGTCTGAACTAATAACCGCGCAGGGATATTTTCCGCGGTATGGAGGCGAGTGTATAACAGAACGCCATTGTTTAGAAGCATTTAAAGGGGAAAGAACTGCAACAATGGCTTCCCCACAGTACAGCTATTTAAAGGGCCAGTAATCGCAGTACGGAGTCTATAACAATGCAAGAGCGATATAAGAGGAGCGGCTGATCTGCGTCACGTAGAAGGTTCTCCGCACGTGGAGAAGTGGGGATCATGGGGGAGGGGAGGCTCCTGTCACTCATCACATTGAAGAACCATAGTCACCCCCCCCCCCCAGCCTGACATGGCTGATAATAGAGAGCAATAGATTGTATTCACCTTTACGGCGAAGCTGTAGGTGTAGTTTCCTGAATGAAGGTGAATCACTGGCAGGCACAGCCTGCTGGGGGTTGTAGTCCGGCGATGGATAAATAAGGCGCTCTGTCCTTAGTGATTTCTCCGTGGCGTTAAATCCATTTCCCGCGTTCCCTGGTTTTGGCGCAGGATACGGTCTGTCTCCTACTTAATAGGTCCGTCCATCTTTCTCAGGAGGATATTTCTTCGTGTCCGCGCTCGCGCCTCAGGGCGCCATGTGAAATCAATACTCCGCTTATAGGAAAGGAAATGACCTCCATCTCATATCCATCTTCAGCCGGTTACGTCTTCCACCGCGGCTCAGGTCAAGTCAAACCCTTCGTGAGGACGACGGTAAAAAAAAACTAATCTGTTTCTGGAAAAGCTGGGTGAGCGCTTTCCTAGAGTCCTGAATGGCAAATGT
Source organism: Rhinoderma darwinii (assembly GCF_050947455.1). Classification (NCBI taxonomy): domain Eukaryota; kingdom Metazoa; phylum Chordata; class Amphibia; order Anura; family Rhinodermatidae; genus Rhinoderma; species Rhinoderma darwinii. Next base: position 30,199 of record NW_027462068.1, read on the forward strand.
GTGTGACATCCCCCCCCCCCCTACTGACATTCTGGGAAAGCTGGGTGCCAACCAATATGGCTGCCATTACAGCTCCGCACACGTCTCTGCTTTCTGACAATTCTGCCCAGTTCAGTTTTGTGGTGCCCAATGGAACCCGCCTCCCCCACAGCACCCACAATGCACCCGCTGATGGCGGGATCGGCTGTCACATGTGGGGTGCTCACTACAGGCTCCGTGGTTGTTGCTCTCCAGCAATAGTTCAGAAAGCCTCGAGTCCCGCGGATTACTAGAAGATGCCGCAGAATAATCATGGCGGCCGCTCGTGTGGCTGCGCTCTGCTCGGGTAATGGGGGACACGTCTCACATGTCATTTACTTATCTGAAGCCACAGAGGAAGCCGCGCCGCCTGTCATCAAATTATCCGCACGTTAGCGCCGGTTATCAGGCGGGTAATGACGGGTGAAGGAGTCTGATCACATGACTGACACCCCGGGGGAGCGGACACGTCTGTAGTGGAAACTGATACATTGTTTCCAGGGAGAGAGCGAGACTTTATAACAAAGTATCCGATGATCTGACGGCTCCGGACTTCATCTGTTACTTGTGTCAATTCGCCAAACACATCGTAATGGTCGGTGAGTTGTGATCCGTTCACTCCTTCCTAATCATGCAGGATCCAGCCCCTCCCCCAAGCGCTCTATCTTGGCGGTGTTCACACTGGCAGCAGGTTTCCCGTCTTTACAGGATATGACTGATCTGTTATGATCCACCATCAGGCGTGATCCGTTTTTTTTTGTTTTTTTTTACTCCAAGTGAGTTGTGTCCGTTCGGTTTTTGCTTTTTCGTACTGGATAGAATAGCGCGGCGTGCTACTCCTGCCTTCAAAAAGCAACGGAGACCTGACGGAAAAGAACGAGCGTCATTATTTCCTGCCAATCAGATGAACGTTCTAAAATTTGTCTCCCCTGCCCTGATAGTTTGTTACAATGTATCAGTTTGGAGTCCCGGCTGTTTAGCTCATGGAATTGTCTAAACTGGATACAATTGTAACAAATCTTCAGCTGTAAGAAGTATTACGTTTCCAATCACTGACAACAAGCAGAGATCTTAAAAATAAAGAGAACTTTGAGATTCTGTTAGAAGGTTGCAGAACTTTTCGTTACACAATGATGAAGCTTTATTTACATAGGACTGAGAAATCCCGGCGCAGCCCTCCTAAAATCCAGAGACCCCCCCAAGACACTTAACAGGTGGAGTCGTCCTCTGCTGTGACGTCCCGGGTGTCACATCCCCCTCATTGTACATCTCCCATAGCACTACATCATTCCTGCTCAGGACTCTGGGAAAGCTGGGTGGCAGCTCCTGTGGGGGTTGTATTGGGGTCATATTGATTGTTACCCGGAGACTGAACACAAGCACAACACGTGGCTGATAATCCGCTCAGTGAGGTTGACACCCAGCTTTCCTGGACTCCTGAATGGCATCTGGTCATGTGATAGCCCATCTCCTTATATAGGCAGATTTATCATGCAGGATTGTTTGGGCGGGAGCTGTAATGGCGGCCATGTTGGTTGTCATCCAGCTTTCCCAGAAACGGATAAAACTAAGAAACCGCTTGAAAGAATCTAACAACTTGGCAGATGGCGATGACGCGGCGATTAATATTTACTGAGGATTTGTGATTTTCCGGGGAGCGTTCACAATATGGCTGCCGATGTTTGTCATCTGCGGTCAGCCCCCCCCTCGTGTGTTTACTTGCGGTCTGTGGACAATATGTTCCAGCCCCAACGAGTCGTCCGCAGCGAGATAAACCCATTATACGAATATATTTATCGCAGAGCGAATTTGTGCAAATCTCGTCCGTACGGAGAAATCCTCTTAGATGAATCCATGATAACAGATTACCGTAAATGAGCCTGACCCCTGCGGCTGAGCCTGACCCCTGCGGCTGAGCCTGACCCCTGCGGCTGAGCCTGACCCCTGCGGCTGAGCCTGATCCCTGCGGCTGAGCATGACCCCTGCGACTGAGCCTGACCCCTGCAGCTGAGCCTGACCCCTGCGGCTGAGCCTGCCCACCACGCACAGAGGAGGCGGCGGCAGCTGCCTGAGAACTACAACTCCCAGCATCTGCTTTACCTCTGACGTTATGCTTCTTTACCCTCCCCCACTCCTCCCATCTTCAGGGGCATTGGGGGGTGATGAGCGCTGTATTATCGACCCCACAACATTGAGGTGATCTCTTAAAGGGCCGGTGTCCCGTCTTTTATAGTTTCATCATTGTGTCATGAGAAGTTCTTCAACTTTCTAATGTGATTTGAATTTCAATTCCTCACCATTTTCAAGATCTCTGCTTGCTGTGTATATATTTTTTATTTACATCCAGAGGCTTTAACCCCATCCTGTGCATTCTTCTTCGGCTCGGCTGTTCTTCCCTGACGGACGCCCGCGCCATTAGTTTCCATCGTAGTGATTCACGCGATGAATCCGTCAGTAACGATGCGGGGGAGGGGTGCACTGCGGATGAGGCCGCATTCAGGACTTTTCATAATTCTCCATTATTCGTGTCTGTGATGGCGCCGCTTGTCTCTCCCGCCTCGTTTTTGCGCCCCTCGCCCCGTGTGCTCGATGTTCTGTGATCTCCTGCTGTCCGGGGTCCGTTATGAAGCCATTAATTCCCATGCCGAGCGCTGGAGATTGAAGCCGCGTTTTATCGTCCGCCGCGTCCTGAAAGCTGTAATTTCATCCATTCTGTGGCCTCGTAATTTGTGGAGGGACAATGAGATGTGGGTTTTGGGGTCCTCTTTCCCCCCCCCCCCATGTTTTTCAGTTGATTTTGTTTTTTTTACATTTTTCAGCATTTGACGTGTTTGCAGGGTGGGGGCTGGAGGTGACACGTAACGTACCCCTGCACCCCCCACCTGTGCCCCTTTCTACCCCTCTCTCCAGGGGGGGTGGTTACCAGTGACCATCATCCAGAACGACATCGTAACTCTCCAGTCACCTCTAAGGCTGCATTTACGGACTCTGAAATGAAACTCCTGGGCCCCAATGCAAAATCTGCAGCCCGGCCCCCACCTGCCTTGTGCGACTTCTAACAATGGCGTCTTTGAGCCCCCTCAGGCACCTGGACCCGGGTGTGACTACTTCCCTGGGACCCCCATAACTGTGCCCCTGAATCTGTCTTTTCTGCCAGAACCGGCATCTCTCTGGGATATGACATCGATGTCTGATCGGGGGTCCGGCTTCTGCGGCCGTAGGAAGCCCCGCACCCTTCATCCGCCGCTGGCTCTGATTTCTCCGTATTCTAGTAATAGTGACGTGCGGGGGGCGCTGTACTCGGACCCCCATTTTAGGTCCTATAAATCTTGTGGCCAATCATCGTGTATATCATGCTGTTAGAGACGCCTCGTTACCGGGACTGCGGGGGAGGGGCAGGCTGGGACATTAGTTCAGTCCTATGGACTTCTCGGTGTGAGTGGTTTCCTCCGTTTAGCTGTTCATATTCGGCGCTGCGCGGTAATTGTGCCGTCTGACCCCCTGAAAATCGTTTTCTTCCGCTCATTAATTGCAGCAAGTCCGTTAATAAGGTCACCACCTGTCCCCTCCGCCAGCCCGGCATCCCGTACCCTCACATGGCGGAAGGCGCCACCACTCCTCGCCGCTTCTCTCCTCTCCTGTGATCATGCAGAACAAATGCACTAATTATATTGAGCGCAGGTGCAGTGCCCACAGGGGCTGCGCCATCCTCCCGCCTCTACAGGGATGACTATGCCAACCCGCCCCTCAGATCCTGTCTACACTCGTCACTTGGGCTGTGACTGCGGCTTCCACCCTCAGATCGTGTTTAGGGGCAGTATATAAAGTATATTCCTCGCTCTCATCTTGTCTTATGCTCCAGTTACAGCCAAAGCTGCTTCTGATTTTCTGTTGGTTCTCGGGCTGAAAGCTCTCCCTTCCCCCCACTATTAGGCCTTGTTCACACGGTTAGCAAAAAACGTCAAATACGGAGCTTTTCAAGGAACGCCGTTTTTCCTATTGAAATCAGTGGGCGGATGTTTGGAGGCGTTCAGCCCCCGCATTTTTAGCCGTTTTTCGGGGGGTTTACGGCCTCGAAAAACGGCTGAAAATAGTTTGTGTGAACATACCGAGAGTGTCTGTAGGCCGTGCACTGCTGCGGGGAAGACAGGGGGGCGAGGCCGGAATACTGACCTCTACACACTGGAGAACGGCGCACCCAGCTTTCCCAGAAATAGATTTACCGGACTCCTGACTGAGGGTGACAACCAATATGGCCGCCATTACAGAACTGGTCACCCAGCTTTCCCAGACTCCTCAATGTTCCTGTACTGCTGCATAACCAGGCAGATCTTCCATTCAGGAGTCTGGGAAAGCTGAATGATCCCTGCGGGAGCTGTAATGTTGTCACCCAGCTTTCCCTGAAATTGTTATAACGTGGAAAAGGCTTTCGGGGAGACTTTTAGTTTTCGCTGCAGATTATCGGTGATTATTGGGGCGAAGAAACAGACAAGGAAACGGAAAAACACAACGTGACGTAACCAGAAGATTCTGTTTTTTCCGCTCGTCTTTCCCGCCGCGTCTCGTCTCAGAACGTCCCTTAATTTCTGGGAGTAATTGTCTCCATAAAAGCCTGACAGATGTTCCAGAATAATAAATGGCAGGCGCGATGTGAGGTGCACGCCGGGGAGCGATGCTCTGCAGACCACCAGGGATGATGATGATTCTACAGATCCATCCCCGGAGCAGGATGAAGCTTCACCATCTTGGAGTATTTGGGAGTAGAGCCGCGTTGTGGGAGGAGCTCCGGGACGCCGGTTATTCTAGGCTGTGCCGTACTGTGCGTTATATACAGGATGAGATGTTCCTTATTATAACCACCAAGCTCCGAGGTGACCTCTAATATTCCTTACAATGTACAGTGGGGGAGGGGACTACTCTATTGGCGCCCCCTATGCAAAAATTGCTGCCGTCTATAACGAAATCTGACGAATGTTCTGAGCGAATCATTCAGAGTCCTTCTTTACGTTTTTTTTTATCTCTTGTAAATATTCTCTACTCCAGTTACATCTAGGGCTGCACCCACTATTCTGCTGTCACATCTTTTCTTATACTCCAGTCACATCCAAAGCTGCAATCACAATTCTGCTGTTACGTCATGTCTTATGTTGCAATGCAGCCGTCGGGTGTGTACAGGATGTTCTCCACATCGTTCATCTTCATTCTCTATAGGAGATAAAACAACTTCTGCAGCTCTGCGTCTCCGGACCCCCGTGGTCTCCCCAACCACCCCCCCCCCCCCCATGCTCGGACTCTGCTGGCGCTTGGGAGTTTTCCCTGACTCAGCACGTGGAGATCTGATTCAATATCTGCAGTTTTCAGATGCCGTCTCAGCGCAGCGCCGCGTTGTAGTGACAGCTCAATCCCCTTCCCATAATCTTCTGACGGTCGGCGATGAGCGCTGGAGCTGTGGGGGTCCGGCGGAGGCGTCCGAGCTCGGCAAAGAGAGATGTAGGGTAACGGGGAGGGGCTCAATATGGGGGCAGTAGGGTAACGCTGCGCGGTGGAGGTGAGCGACCATAACGGTCAGCGTGTAATGTGGACGCATAAGGGGGGGATATTGGGGGCCCATCCCTTGTTTATAGGGACAGCCCCGCTCCGTCTTCTGTAAATGAAGCCTCATCATTGGATTATGAAAAGTTCTGCAACTCTCTAATAGACTTTGTTTCAATTCGCCACCATTTTCAAGATCCCTGCTTACTGCCAGTGAATAGGAATTTTCTACTTTACACCCAGAGGCTGAATACCCATCCTGACCTAATTCCAGCTGATGAGTTTGTTACAGTGTATTAGTGCATGTTAAATGCATCTGTTTAGAGTCCTGGCTGTTTTAGCTCCGTTTTATCGGCTCCTGGGAAAGCTGGGTGACCAGCAACATAGCAGCTATTATAGCTCCCCAGCGGTTACCCAGCTTTCTTAAAGCCTTGAATGGTAAATGTATTTCTGTAGAAACGTCCCCATGTCTTGTATCGCTGTACTTTGAAGATTTGCCTTTCAGGATCCCTGGAAAGCTGGGTGGCTCTTGTCTCCTATGAGTTGAAGTGATGGGGGCGGAGGTTTGTGTGGTCATGCGGGTGATGCCCTCTTTCTGACGTGTTTCTCCTCTTCCCGCAGCTTTACAGAGACAAGAAGAATCTATTTGAAGTGAAGGAGAACGTTCCCCGCAAGCTGGTGGAGAAAGTGGCGGGCGACATCGAGACCCTCCTCGCCAAGAAAGTGCGAGCTCTGAAGGTGAGTGAAGAATCAGCACGACGCTGGACTGCTGGCAGCCATATTGTGGAGTACTGCTGTTTGTGGCAGGCAGTGTTGTCAGAGCCCCTCCTACAACCTTAAGCACAGAAAAGAGGAGGGGCCTTGACAACTCAACCAGGTACTTCTTGAAATATTTACGCAGAAAGATTTGGTAGATCTGGAGTAGGAAATGGCGCACAAGTTTATCAAACGTCCGGCCGCCATGTTCTCCTCCTGACCATCTTACGTTTTTTTGTTTGTCATTTTCTTGCAAGTTTGCGTCGCATTAATAAAACGTACGGGACATTTTCTTCCCCAAGAAAACAGTTGTCCCGCCGACGTCGGCTCAGACCGGTTTGTCAACTTCAAGAACGTCCTGTAAAAATTGCGCCACTTTCACGATCTGATTGGTTGTCATGGGCTCCTCTTTTCCTTTTATATCCCCTCCCCCCTCCTGCAGTGGTAACGCCCGACCCCCGCAGAATGGCGCAGATCCGGGACTGATCGGATCTCGTTAGGAAATTGTTAATGACTTCTGAGACTTCTGTTTGTTGTTCTTTGAATCCGTTGTTTATTAGGGACATTTATCCAATTACGAGACTTATGGCGGAGGATGTGATAAGCCGGAGCGCGGCGAAACCTCCGAGCGTTCTCCCTATAGTCCGCAATGTGCACGCAAAATTCCTCGAAGAAGCCGATCACAACTGAGATACGGCCAGAAATGGCTGATAACAGAGAACGATAGACAGTATTCTGCCGGACGGCAGGTGTTGGACCTGTAGATGTGCGCGGATCGTGTTGGACACTTTCTGTACTTGTAGTCGTCGTGTTTTCCTCGTATTCGCCTCTTGGTTCACCAGCCCCGACTATCGACGATCCCGCGCTCCATTTTTATATTTCCTCCCACAAATCTCTGTATGGGGGGGGGGGGGGGGGGTAAGTTGTTTATCCGGAGCCTTATGGTCCATGAATAGAATGCTGGAGCTACAGTGAAGACTGACACCGAGAATAGCAGAGGAGCGGGACTGGAGAGGGATGTGATTGGTCTTTCAGGGTCTGGGTTACAACCTCTGCAGTGTAATGACGGCGTCCCGAGCGGGATAGTAACTGGCAGGTTAGAATAATAATTTTTTCTGTTCTGACCGCCGCTGTCCCCTCCTCCACGTTGCGATGTGTCAGGCGGTCGGTGCGGTGAGGAGCGGTCGTGGCAGCCGGTGGCATCCCGTATAGACTGGCGCTGATGTGAGAGTGCGCCGGATCATCGGGGCTCAGCGCTGGGTCGGGAGAATTTCCTGCGCCTCATTAGTAACGGCGTCCGTCCCGTCCTGAGCGCGTCTGATCTCAATCACTCGGGGCCGACGGCTTTAATTGGATAAAGAATGCGGCAGTAAGGCCTCATTTACACGAGCGTGTGCGTTTTGCGCGCGCAAAAAAACGCTGCGTTTTGCGTGCGCAAAAGGCAATTGGCAGCTCCGTGTGTCATCCGTGTATGATGCGCGGCTGCGTGATTTTCACGCAGCCGCCATCATAGAGATGAGGTAGTCGACGCCCGTCACTGTCCAAGGTGCTGAAAGAGCTAACTGATCGGCAGTAACTCTTTCAGCACCCTCGACAGTGAATGCCGATCACAATATACACCAACCTGTGAATAAAAAAAGACTTTCATACTTACCAAGAACTTCCTGCTTCCCCCAGTCCGGGCTCCCGGCCGTTGCCTTGGTGACGCGTCCCACTCTTGTCATCCGGCCCCACCTCCCAGGATGACGCCGCAGTCCATGAGACCGCTGCAGCCTGTGATTGGCTGCAGCCTGTGCTTGGCCTGTGATTGGCTGCAGCTGTCACTTGGACTAAACTGTCATCCCGGGAGGTCGGACCGGAGTTATCGGTAAGGCAGAACTTTTTTTTTTTTTTACAGGTTCATGGATTTTCGGAGCGGAAGTCACTGTCCATGGTGCTGAACCAGTTTAACGCTTTCAGCACCGTGGACAGTGACTGTCTCCTGACATCGCGTACCCGAACATTTTTTACCGGTTTCGGTCAAAACGAGTTTGGCCGAACCCGGTGAAGTTCGGTGCGCTCATCTCGAATTTGACACTCCGTTTGGATGTTTGTAACCAGAAAAGCACGTGGTGCTTTTCTGTTTACATTCAGGAGTTTGACAGCTCTTGCGTGATTTTCGCGCATGCAACGCAGGACCGTCAGTGTGGCATGCGTTGTTTTCACGCACCCATTGAAGTCAATGGGTGCGTGTTGCGTGAAAAACGCAAGAATATAGAACATGTCGTGAGTTTTACGCAACGCACTCACGCAGCGCAAAATTCACGCATCGTCTAAACAGCCCCATAGACTATTATAGGTGCGTACGACACGCGTGAAAAGCACGCGCGTCGCACGCGCGTATAATACGCTCGTGTAAATGAGGCCTAAAGCAGATTAACTAACGAAGACGTTAATCCTGGAGGTGGGGGAGGGGCGCTGACCGCGGTGCGGCCTTGTGTGTGCGATGGGACGTTGCGGTGTACGGAGCAGTAATTCGCAGCTCAATTATAACAAAGTGATAAAAATGACGCAACTATTACCAGGCAACAGAATATCGGAAGAGTCGCACAAATGTTGCAGGTTACACGTCCGCGCCATTTTTGTGGTTTACAGCGTCTGATTGTCCGGTGCTGGCGCTGCTGGTAGGGCGGGTGATGTCACCACTACCTGCAGGATTATATCGGAAGTACCCATCATTGTATATCCTATACCTGTAGTCGGTTATTTACCCGCATCGGTCTATGTCCCCATGACAACACTTCATGGCAGCTCAGCTTTCTTATTGGTGCACTGGGTCTCGTAGCAGACAATCAGAATCCAGCCTTTCGGCTTCACAGACGAGGCACTGGGGGGGGGGGGGGTGAGATCGCATTGTTTGCTATGAAACACTGCGCTGTATAAAAAAAAAAAGGGCAGGAAGAGTTGTCATAGGGACACGGGCAGTGAAGTTCTTCTGTGGTTTATGGGGATTTAATACAGCGGTTCCAGCAGTTCCCCTTTGTGGTCTATTCACACGTTGAGGTGCAGTTAGTACTTGATTTTAAAAAACGCCCCTGAGAACCGAATCCGTTTTTGTTTTTTTACCGCAAATGTGTTGACAACTGCACCAACTCGCTGTAAAAACGTTTTTTACATTTTTATACGGAAATAGATGCAGATTTTATGCCGCGGATCTTGGTGCGTTTTTTTTTTATAAACTTGTCCGATGCAATTCTGAGGCGGAAACGCAAAATAAACTGATTCTGCAGAGCTTTAAATCCGCGCCGCAGGTTAATTCACGCGCTGAAATTCTGCAACGTGTAGATGAGAACTTTGGGGTCTGGTTTACTTTGCTGGTCCGCAGGGGGGGGGCTGGTCTTATACCGGGGCGTCACTTCAACCTTCTCAACCAGTCAGATTCTCAGCAGCTTTTGCCCCAGTCCCCGAGAAATAAAAGCAAATGTCAGTAAGTTTGTGCGTCTCCGGGTCCTGCGTCGGCGACAATCTGTGTAGTCCGCGGTCCGGAGCGCTGCCTTAGACTGATTGACATTGACGTTTGGTCGCGCTGTACGCCCCTCCCCCCCCCCGGCGCAGACTTGATGGGTTTCGTGCTGCAGTTTTGCCCCCCTGAAGCTGCAGCGAGTGAATGGCGGCCGGCGCTCCCCAGCACAAATCCTTTACAAGACTCCAGGGGCGGAGAGTTCAGTAAATCCTCTCCGTGGTAATTAATAACGACAATGCGGACCCTTTCCTCCCCGCCTCGCTAATTACCGGCTCGTAGCTTTGTTTTAATTATAATTTTAATTCTTCAAATCCCGACTCGTTTTATTTATTTGTATTGTTTGTGTCGGAGCCGCATGTTTGTAGTGAGGAGACGGCGCCGGCGGGAGACGGAGACCAGAGACGCCGCCAATGCAGCAGCCGACCGACTCGCTGTTATACGTTTATATTTCCTGCTTTCATTTCTCTGTGTAGATTTTTGTTTTTTCTTTTGCATATTGTAACTTTCTAGTACATTTTGTATATTAATTCCTCATCTTTTTCTAAATCTCTGCTTGCTGTCATTGAATGGAAACATTCTCGTCTCCACCCAGATTCTGAAAACCTTTCCAGATGGAAGAACTCTCACAGCTGAGGGTTTGTTACAATGTATCCAGTCTATACAATCCTCTGATATAAACTTCCTGGACTCCAGACTGATACATTGTAAGAAACTGACTACAGGAGTGAGATTTTTCTGCTGCTTTGTATTGCTCCGACTGGGTTCATTGTAACAAACTCTCAGTTGTGGAAAGGACTATTTGCAGCCTCTGAGTGCCAATAAGAATGTTCCAATTGACAGCAAGCAGAGATCTTGAACATGGTAAGGAATTAATACACAAAGTATAGTAGGAAGCTGCACGGTGGCGATGCCTGCACGTTGCTGATGTACCAGTACATCTTCATTTCACACCCTCCTCCATCTCTCCTCCTGTTCCCCCTTGACTTTCCTGCTCCCCCAGCATCTGCGGTCTCCTCTGCTGCACCCATGGGATCCGTTATTGGACAATCCTGACCTATCATTTCTGTTTCTTGGAGAGTGAAGTGATTTTCTAGGAGCGCCCCCTGAAGGCGCGGCGGCATACTGCGGGCGGCTCTGCTCCAAATGCTTCTAGTTGTGGCGGATTCCAGAGTCCCACATCCCCTCCCCCACGCGGCCGCTATTATGAGCAGAGTCCTAGGTTGCCCTGCGGCTCCGTGTGCCCGGCCTGCAGGAGGTGATCGGCTCTTGGACGCGGTGCCCGCTGCCCGGGTGCTGCTTGTAATCCTCAATAGTTCAGTATTCTGGTGCGATGTCCGTCTGTCGCTTTACACGGTCGGATATTAGGCGCCGCCTCGCGCAGCTCTGAGGATGAGGTATGAGGCCGCTCGTGCCTCACGTGATAGAATGTCCCGCCCCGGCTTTGGGTCACTTCCATGGAGGTTCTTGATGATTTGCGTCACCTCATTTTCCGTTGTTTTACACGTTGTGGAGAGGTTCTGGGCGCGCTCCTGCCGGTCCCTTTCTTAGGCCACGTTCACACGCTCGACCAAAACCGGCTGTAAAATACGGCGCTGTTCAAGGGGAAGTCTCTGATTTTCAGCCGTTTTTAAAGCTTTAGGACTTTTTTGATGCGTTTTTTACGGCCGTTTTTGGAGCTATTTTTCTATTGAGACCAAGTAAAATGGCTGAAGAAGTGACGTGCACTTTTTTACGGACGTTTTTTTTACTTGGCGTTTTTTACGTGACGTTTTTACAAACTGCACGTTAAACGCCCCGTGGGAATGAAACCGTTTTTCCCATTTGAAATGAATGGGCAGATGTTTGGAGGCGTTCAGCCCCCCTGTATTTTCCGGCCGTGTGAACGCACCCTCATCCCTCCAAACAGGAAATCTGGAGCTCGCGGATCCGTTATATTCCTCCTGGAACAGAGACGTTCACTGGCTACAACTACCCCCATCATTCTGTCAGGATGTTCTCTATTCATCACCCATAGAGATAAAGGGTTAATGTTGTGTCTCTGGTGGTGCCCGTTGCGCCCGCTCTGCGTGGTTGGTCTCCGCTGGATGGGGGGGTAGTCGGTATGAGGCTGATAACACTTCCCTGCCGGCTGCCAACTTATCTCTTTGCCAAATGCTTGTCTCGCTGGGAGTCCGGGCAGTAAATGTGCCAGACGCGGGAGGAGGGCACCTATCCATGGGTTTACCCACAATACCGGCTGGTGCAGCGGTGAGTGAGATTGTGTCTATGTCAACACCATCTGCTGTAGCATCTTGAAGAAGAGAACGTGGAAAGCGAGAGGGGGAGGGGGAGACCGGAGAAACTTCAGACCGGGGGGCCCTTATCACCAGTCATGAAGAGCTCCTGCGAGTAACCAGGGGGTGAGACTGTGGGGGGGGGGGGCAGTAAGTTCACGGTGGGTGGCACTGACTGGAGTTGTAGTCTCATGGCGACCGAAGATGTCGGGTGATGGAGGAGGGAACGGAATGAGAGCGACTGCCAGATCTGCTGCGGGAGAAGAGCCCGACTCGGACATGCACCGACTTCTACACACTTATCATTAGACTTTCTGCATCCAGTCCTCATGATTTTCAAGATCTCTGCTTGCTGTCACTTATTAAGAACCTTCGTTGTTGGCTTGTAGAGCCGGGCACCTGTCGGTCCATCACATGACCAGCACAGATTTTTGTCCCCTCGGAGTAAATCATTAAGTCGCCAATTTGAATGACCGGAAGCAGAGATCTTGAAAATGGTGAGGAATTGATGAAGAAAATATATTTGGAAAATTGTAGAACTTTTTATTATACAAAGAATAACATTTATTTGCTGAATCCGTAATATTGCTATAAGGAGGGGAAGGGACAGATGGGGGAGGTGCGGGGGGGGCACATTATGGAGACGGGGCCAAGATATTTGGGTTGCTGCGGTTTCCTTGACGTTTTCTGACTCCACAAACGGTCTAATCCCCATTTTTGTGTCCCACACTCCTTGGATCTTTTCTCATAATGTTCAGAGCAGAGGATTCTGGGAGCTATGTATATGAGCGCTCTCAAGAGGTTGTGCCTGTGGGGGGCTGAGTGTAAGAGGGCGATTGCTACAAATCACTGTATTTAATGTGTCACGAGAGAGGGGGGGGCTTCATATGGCGGTGAGTAATCCCGCAGACGCATTAAATGCACAGGAGAACTATTAACCCACTGTGTGCCAGGAATGCCCGAACACTGCCACACGCATGCAGCGCCGCAACATGAGAAGTGCAAATGCCGGAGCACGATCATACCCTGTGCATTACTAGTCCTGAGCAATGATCCCCGTATACACCCCCAAACACGAATATACTGAAGATTACAGAACACGATGCTACACCCGTGACCGGAAATGATCTATAGTGACATCACTGAGAATGCAGCCTATCACTAGAGAGCAGCGGTGACATCCCTGAGAATGCAGCCTATCCATTCACTAGAGAGCAGCAGTGACATCACTGAGAATGCAGCCGATCCATTCACTAGAGAGCAGCGGTGACATCACTGAGAATGCCGCCTATCCATTCACTAGAGAGCAGCGGTGACATCCCTGAGAATGCAGCCTATCCATCCACTAGAGAGCAGCGGTGACATCACTGAGAATGCAGCTATCCATTCACTAGAGAGCAGCGGTGACATCACTGAGAATGCAGCCTATCCATCCACTAGAGAGCAGCGGTGACATCACTGAGAATGACGCTGATCCATTCACTAGAGAGCAGCGGTGACATCACTGAGAATGCCGCCTATCCATTCACTAGAGAGCAGCGGTGACATCCCTGAGAATGCAGCCTATCCATCCACTAGAGAGCAGCGGTGACATCACTGAGAATGCAGCCTATCCATTCACTAGAGAGCAGCGGTGACATCACTGAGAATGCAGCCTATCCATTCACTAGAGAGGCAGCGGTGACATCACTGAGAATGCAGCCTATCCATTCACTAGAGAGCAGCGGTGACATCACTGAGAATGCAGCCTATCCATTCACTAGAGAGCAGCGGTGACATCACTGAGAATGACGCTGATCCATTCACTAGAGAGCAGCGGTGACATAACTGAGAACGACGCTTATGTTTTCTTCCTCAGAAATCTAATTTTATCGTACCTCTGCATGTTTACATGAATGGATC
>NW_027462069.1:0-44129 GCF_050947455.1 Rhinoderma darwinii
GTTTTTCATGCGTTTTTCACGCGCTTTTTATCCATTTTTCGTGCGTTTTTCGTGCGTTTTTCATGCGCTTTTTATCAGTTTTCATGCGTTTTTCGTGCGTTTTTCATGCACTTTTTATCCGTTTTTCATGCGTTTTTCGTGCGTTTTTCGTGCGTTTTTCGTGCGTTTTTCATGCACTTTTATCCGTTTTTCATGCGTTTTTCATGCGTTTTTCGTGCGTTTTTCGTGCGTTTTTCGTGCGTTTTTTATGCGTTTTTCATGAGGACAGCACCACCTATTGGAATGTTCTATGTAATAGCAGTATAGTGGAGGACAGCGCCACCTATTGGAAGTTTCTATGTAATAGCAATATAGTGGAGGACCGCGCCACCTATTGGAATGTTCTATGTAATAGCAGTATAGTGGAGGACAGCGCCACCTACTGGAGGGGTCTATGTAATAGCAGAATAGTCGAGGACAGCACCCCCTATTGGAATGTTCTATGTAATAGCAGTATAGTGGAGGACAGCGCCACCTATTGGAATGTTCTATGTAATAGCAGTATAGTGGAGAACAGCGCCACCTACTGGAGGGGTCTATGTAATAGCAGTATAGTGGAGGACAGCGCCACCTATTGGAAGGTTCTATCTAATAGCAATATAGTGGAGGACAGCGCCACCTATTGGAATGTTCTATGTAATAGCAGTATAGTGGAGGACAGCGCCACCTATTGGAGGGGTCTATGTAATAGCAGTATAGTGGAGAACAGCGCCACCTACTGGAGGGGTCTATGTAATAGCAGTATAGTGGAGGACAGCGCCACCTATTGGAAGGTTCTATGTAATAGCAGTATAGTGGAGGGACAGCGCCCACCTATTGGAAGGTTCTATGTAATAGCAGTATAGTGGAGGACAGCACCACCTATTGGAATGTTTCTATGTAATAGCAGTATAGTGGAGGACAGCGCCACCTATTGGAAGGTTCTATGTAATAGCAGTATAGTGGAGGACAGCGCCACCTATTGGAAGGTTCTATGTAATAGCAGTATAGTGGAGAACAGCGCCACCTACTGGAGGGGTCTATGTAATAGCAGAATAGTCGAGGACAGCACCCCCTATTGGAATGTTCTATGTAATAGCAGTATAGTGGAGGACAGCGCCACCTATTGGAATGTTCTATGTAATAGCAGTATAGTGGAGGACAGTGCCACCTATTGGAAGGTTCTATGTAATAGAAGTATAGTGGATGCACTTTTTATCCGTTTTTGTGTGTTTTTCGTGCGTTTTCATGCACTTTTTATCCTTTTTTCATGCGTTTTTCATGCGTATTTCATGAGCTTTTTATCCGTTTTTCGTGCGTTTTCGTGCGTTTTTTCATGCACTTTTTATCCGTTTTTCATGCGTTTTTCATGCGTTTTCCGTGCGTTTTTCGTGCGTTTTTCATCCGTTTTCATGCGTTTTTCGTGCGTTTTTCGTGCACTTTTTATCTGTTTTTCATGCGTTTTTCATGCGCTTTTTATCCGTTTTTCATGCGTTTTTCATGCGCTTTTTATCCATTTTTCGTGCGTTTTTCGTGCGTTTTTCATGCGCTTTTTATCAGTTTTTCATGCGTTTTTCGTGCGTTTTTCATGCACTTTTTATCCGTTTTTCATGCGTTTTTCATGCGTTTTTCGTGCGTTTTTCGTGCGTTTTTCGTGCGTTTTTCATGCACTTTTTATCCGTTTTTCATGCGTTTTTCATGCGTTTTTCGTGCGTTTTTCGTGCGTTTTTCGTGCGTTTTTCATGAGGACAGCACCACCTATTGGAATGTTCTATGTAATAGCAGTATAGTGGAGGACAGCGCCACCTATTGGAAGGTTCTATGTAATAGCAATATAGTGGAGGACCGCGCCACCTATTGGAATGTTCTATGTAATAGCAGTATAGTGGAGGACAGCGCCACCTATTGGAGGGGTCTATGTAATAGCAGTATAGTGGAGAACAGCGCCACCTACTGGAGGGGTCTATGTAATAGCAGTATAGTGGAGGACAGCGCCACCTATTGGAATGTTCTATGTAATAGCAGTATAGTGGAGGACAGCGCCACCTATTGGAAGGTTCTATGTAATAGCAGTATAGTGGAGGACAGCGCCACCTATTGGAATGTTCTATGTAATAGCAGTATAGTGGAGAACAGCGCCACCTACTGGAGGGGTCTATGTAATAGCAGTATAGTCGAGGACAGCACCCCCTATTGGAATGTTCTATGTAATAGCAGTATAGTGGAGGACAGTGCCACCTATTGGAAGGTTCTATGTAATAGCAGTATAGTGGAGGACAGCGCCACCTATTGGAAGGTTCTATGTAATAGCATTAAAGTGGAGGACAGCACCATCTATTGGAATGTTCTATGTAATAGCAGTATAGTGGAGGACAGCGCCACCTATTGGAAGGTTCTATGTAATAGCAGTATAGTGGAGGACAGCGCCACCTATTGGAAGGTTCTATGTAATAGCAGTATAGTGGAGGACAGCGCCACCTATTGGAATGTTCTATGTAATAGCAGTATAGTGGAGGACAGCGCCACCTATTGGAAGGTTCTATGTAATAGCAGTAGAGTGGCTGGGTCTATGTAATAGCAGTATAGTGGAGGACAGCGCCACCTATTGGAAGGTTCTATGTAATAGCAGTATAATGGAGGACAGTGCCACCTATTGGAAGGTTCTATGTAATAGCAGTATAGTGGAGGACAGCACCACCTATTGGAATGTTCTATGTAATAGCAGTATAGTGGAGGACAGCGCCACCTATTGGAAGGTTCTATCTAATAGCAATATAGTGGAGGACAGCGCCACCTATTGGAATGTTCTATGTAATAGCAGTATAGTGGAGGACAGCGCCACCTACTGGAGGGGTCTATGTAATAGCAGTATAGTCGAGGACAGCACCCCCTATTGGAATGTTCTATGTAATAGCAGTATAGTGGAGGACAGTGCCACCTATTGGAAGGTTCTATGTAATAGCAGTATAGTGGAGGACAGCGCCACCTATTGGAAGGTTCTATGTAATAGCATTAAAGTGGAGGACAGCACCATCTATTGGAATGTTCTATGTAATAGCAGTATAGTGGAGGACAGCGCCACCTATTGGAAGGTTCTATGTAATAGCAGTATAGTGGAGGACAGCGCCACCTATTGGAAGGTTCTATGTAATAGCAGTATAGTGGAGGACAGCGCCACCTATTGGAATGTTCTATGTAATAGCAGTATAGTGGAGGACAGCGCCACCTATTGGAAGGTTCTATGTAATAGCAGTAGAGTGGCTGGGTCTATGTAATAGCAGTATAGTGGAGGACAGCGCCACCTATTGGAAGGTTCTATGTAATAGCAGTATAGTGGAGGACAGTGCCACCTATTGGAAGGTTCTATGTAATAGCAGTATAGTGGAGGACAGCACCACCTATTGGAATGTTCTATGTAATAGCAGTATAGTGGAGGACAGCGCCACCTATTGGAAGGTTCTATCTAATAGCAATATAGTGGAGGACAGCGCCACCTATTGGAATGTTCTATGTAATAGCAGTATAGTGGAGGACAGCGCCACCTATTGGAGGGGTCTATGTAATAGCAGTATAGTGGAGAACAGCGCCACCTACTGGAGGGGTCTATGTAATAGCAGTATAGTGGAGGACAGCGCCACCTATTGGAATGTTCTATGTAATAGCAGTATAGTGGAGGACAGCGCCACCTATTGGAAGGTTCTATGTAATAGCAGTATAGTGGAGGACATCGCCACCTATTGGAAGGTTCTATGTAATAGCAATATAGTGGAGGACAGCGCCACCTATTGGAATGTTCTATGTAATAGCAGTATAGTGGAGGACAGCGCCACCTATTGGATGGGTTTATGTAATAGCAGTATAGTGGAGGACAGCGCCACCTATTGGAAGGTTCTATGTAATAGCAGTATAGTGGAGGACAGCGCCACCTATTGGAATGTTCTATGTAATAGCAGTATAGTGGAGGACAGCGCCACCTATTGGAATGTTCTATGTAATAGCAGTATAGTGGAGGACAGCGCCACCTATTGGAATGTTCTATGTAATAGCAGTATAGTGGAGGACAGCGCCACCTATTGGAATGTTCTATGTAATAGCAGTATAGTGGAGAACAGCGCCACCTACTGGAGGGGTCTATGTAATAGCAGTATAGTGGAGGACAGCGCCACCTATTGGAAGGTTCTATCTAATAGCAATATAGTGGAGGACAGCGCCACCTATTGGAATGTTCTATGTAATAGCAGTATAGTGGAGGACAGCGCCACCTATTGGAGGGGTCTATGTAATAGCAGTATAGTGGAGAACAGCGCCACCTACTGGAGGGGTCTATGTAATAGCAGTATAGTGGAGGACAGCGCCACCTATTGGAATGTTCTATGTAATAGCAGTATAGTGGAGGACAGCGCCACCTATTGGAAGGTTCTATGTAATAGCAGTATAGTAGAGGACAGCGCCACCTATTGGAATGTTCTATGTAATAGCAGTATAGTGGAGAACAGCGCCACCTACTGGAGGGGTCTATGTAATAGAAGAATAGTCGAGGACAGCACCCCCTATTGGAATGTTCTATGTAATAGCAGTATAGTGGAGGACAGTGCCACCTATTGGAAGGTTCTATGTAATAGAAGTATAGTGGATGCACTTTTTATCCGTTTTTCGTGTGTTTTTCGTGCGTTTTTCATGCACTTTTTATCCGTTTTTCATGCGTTTTTCATGCGTATTTCATGAGCTTTTTATCCGTTTTTCGTGCGTTTTTCGTGCGTTTTTCATGCACTTTTTATCCGTTTTTCATGCACTTTTTATCCGTTTTTCATGCGTTTTTCATGCGTTTTCCGTGCGTTTTTCGTGCGTTTTTCGTGCGTTTTTCGTGCACTTTTTATCTGTTTTTCATGCGTTTTTCATGCGCTTTTTATCCGTTTTTCATGCGTTTTTCATGCGCTTTTTATTCATTTTTCGTGCGTTTTTCGTGCGTTTTCATGCGCTTTTTATCAGTTTTTCATGCGTTTTTCGTGCGTTTTTCATGCACTTTTTATCCGTTTTTCATGCGTTTTTCATGCGTTTTTCGTGCGTTTTTCGTGCGTTTTTCATGCACTTTTTATCCGTTTTTCATGCGTTTTTCATGCGTTTTTCGTGCGTTTTTCGTGCGTTTTTCGTGCGTTTTTTATGCGTTTTTCATGAGGACAGCACCACCTATTGGAATGTTCTATGTAATAGCAGTATAGTGGAGGACAGCGACACCTATTGGAAGGTTCTATGTAATAGCAATATAGTGGAGGACCGCGCCACCTATTGGAATGTTCTATGTAATAGCAGTATAGTGGAGGACAGCGCCACCTATTGGAGGGGTCTATGTAATAGCAGTATAGTGGAGAACAGCGCCACCTACTGGAGGGGTCTATGTAATAGCAGTATAGTGGAGGACAGCGCCACCTATTGGAATGTTCTATGTAATAGCAGTATAGTGGAGGACAGCGCCACCTATTGGAAGGTTCTATGTAATAGCAGTATAGTGGAGGACAGCGCCACCTATTGGAATGTTCTATGTAATAGCAGTATAGTGGAGAACAGCGCCACCTACTGGAGGGGTCTATGTAATAGCAGTATAGTCGAGGACAGCACCCCCTATTGGAATGTTCTATGTAATAGCAGTATAGTGGAGGACAGTGCCACCTATTGGAAGGTTCTATGTAATAGCAGTATAGTGGAGGACAGCACCACCTATTGGAATGTTCTATGTAATAGCAGTATAGTGGAGGACAGCGCCACCTATTGGAATGTTCTATGTAATAGCAGTATAGTGGAGGACAGCGCCACCTATTGGAGGGGTCTATGTAATAGCAGTATAGTGGAGAACAGCGCCACCTACTGGAGGGGTCTATGTAATAGCAGTATAGTGGAGGACAAGCCCCACCTATTGGAATGTTCTATGTAATAGCAGTATAGTGGAGGACAGCGCCACCTATTGGAAGGTTCTATGTAATAGCAGTATAGTGGAGGACATCGCCACCTATTGGAAGGTTCTATGTAATAGCAATATAGTGGAGGACAGCGCCACCTATTGGAATGTTCTATGTAATAGCAGTATAGTGGAGGACAGCGCCACCTATTGGATGGGTTTATGTAATAGCAGTATAGTGGAGGACAGCGCCACCTATTGGAAGGTTCTATGTAATAGCAGTATAGTGGAGGACAGCGCCACCTATTGGAATGTTCTATGTAATAGCAGTATAGTGGAGGACAGCGCCACCTATTGGAATGTTCTATGTAATAGCAGTATAGTGGAGGACAGCGCCACCTATTGGAATGTTCTATGTAATAGCAGTATAGTGGAGGACAGCGCCACCTATTGGAATGTTCTATGTAATAGCAGTATAGTGGAGAACAGCGCCACCTACTGGAGGGGTCTATGTAATAGCAGTATAGTGGAGGACAGCGCCACCTATTGGAAGGTTCTATCTAATAGCAATATAGTGGAGGACAGCGCCACCTATTGGAATGTTCTATGTAATAGCAGTATAGTGGAGGACAGCGCCACCTATTGGAGGGGTCTATGTAATAGCAGTATAGTGGAGAACAGCGCCACCTACTGGAGGGGTCTATGTAATAGCAGTATAGTGGAGGACAGCGCCACCTATTGGAATGTTCTATGTAATAGCAGTATAGTGGAGGACAGCGCCACCTATTGGAAGGTTCTATGTAATAGCAGTATAGTGGAGGACAGCGCCACCTATTGGAATGTTCTATGTAATAGCAGTATAGTGGAGAACAGCGCCACCTACTGGAGGGGTCTATGTAATAGCAGAATAGTCGAGGACAGCACCCCCTATTGGAATGTTCTATGTAATAGCAGTATAGTGGAGGACAGTGCCACCTATTGGAAGGTTCTATGTAATAGAAGTATAGTGGATGCACTTTTATCCGTTTTTCGTGTGTTTTTCGTGCGTTTTTCATGCACTTTTTATCCGTTTTTCATGCGTTTTTCATGCGTATTTCATGAGCTTTTTATCCGTTTTTCGTGCGTTTTTCGTGTGTTTTTCATGCACTTTTTATCCGTTTTTCATGCGTTTTTCATGCGTTTTCCGTGCGTTTTTCGTGCGTTTTTCGTGCGTTTTCGTGCACTTTTTTATCTGTTTTTCATGCGTTTTTCATGCGCTTTTTATCCGTTTTTCATGCGTTTTTCATGCGCTTTTTATCCATTTTTCGTGCGTTTTTCGTGCGTTTTTCATGCGCTTTTTATCAGTTTTTCATGCGTTTTTCGTGCGTTTTTCATGCACTTTTTATCCGTTTTTCATGCGTTTTTCATGCGTTTTTCGTGCGTTTTTCGTGCGTTTTTCATGCACTTTTTATCCGTTTTTCATGCGTTTTTCATGCGTTTTTCGTGCGTTTTTCGTGCGTTTTTCGTGCGTTTTTTATGCGTTTTTCATGAGGACAGCACCACCTATTGGAATGTTCTATGTAATAGCAGTATAGTGGAGGACAGCGCCACCTATTGGAAGGTTCTATGTAATAGCAGTATAGTGGAGAACAGCGCCACCTACTGGAGGGGTCTATGTAATAGCAGTATAGTCGAGGACAGCACCCCCTATTGGAATGTTCTATGTAATAGCAGTATAGTGGAGGACAGTGCCACCTATTGGAAGGTTCTATGTAATAGCAGTATAGTGGAGGACAGCGCCACCTATTGGAAGGTTCTATGTAATAGCATTAAAGTGGAGGACAGCACCATCTATTGGAATGTTCTATGTAATAGCAGTATAGTGGAGGACAGCGCCACCTATTGGAAGGTTCTATGTAATAGCAGTAGAGTGGCTGGGTCTATGTAATAGCAGTATAGTGGAGGACAGTGCCACCTATTGGAAGGTTCTATGTAATAGCAGTATAGTGGAGGACAGCACCACCTATTGGAATGTTCTATGTAATAGCAGTATAGTGGAGAACAGCGCCACCTACTGGAGGGGTCTATGTAATAGCAGTATAGTGGAGGACAGCGCCACCTATTGGAATGTTCTATGTAATAGCAGTATAGTGGAGGACAGCGCCACCTATTGGAAGGTTCTATGTAATAGCAGTATAGTGGAGGACAGCGCCACCTATTGGAATGTTCTATGTAATAGCAGTATAGTGGAGAACAGCGCCACCTACTGGAGGGGTCTATGTAATAGCAGTATAGTCGAGGACAGCACCCCCTATTGGAATGTTCTATGTAATAGCAGTATAGTGGAGGACAGCGCCACCTATTGGAAGGTTCTATGTAATAGCAGTATAGTGGAGGACAGCGCCACCTATTGGAATGTTCTATGTAATAGCAGTATAGTGGAGAACAGCGCCACCTACTGGAGGGGTCTATGTAATAGCAGAATAGTCGAGGACAGCACCCCTATTGGAATGTTCTATGTAATAGCAGTATAGTGGAGGACAGTGCCACCTATTGGAAGGTTCTATGTAATAGAAGTATAGTGGATGCACTTTTTATCCGTTTTTCGTGTGTTTTTCGTGCGTTTTTCATGCACTTTTTATCCGTTTTTCATGCGTTTTTCATGCGTATTTCATGAGCTTTTTATCCGTTTTTCGTGCGTTTTTCGTGCGTTTTTCATGCACTTTTTATCCGTTTTTCATGCGTTTTTCATGCGTTTTCCGTGCGTTTTTCGTGCGTTTTTCGTGCGTTTTTTATCCGTTTTTCGTGCGTTTTTCATGCACTTTTTATCCGTTTTTCATGCGTTTTTCATGCGCTTTTTATCCGTTTTTCGTGCGTTTTTCGTGCGTTTTTCATGCGCTTTTTATCCGTTTTTCATGCATTTTTCGTGCGTTTTTCATGCACTTTTTATCTGTTTTTCATGCGTTTTTCATGCGCTTTTTATCCGTTTTTCATGCGTTTTCATGCGCTTTTATCCATTTTTCGTGCGTTTTTCGTGCGTTTTCATGCACTTTTTATCCGTTTTTCGTGTGTTTTTCGTGCGATTTTCATGCACTTTTTATCCGTTTTTCTTGCGTTTTTCATGCGTTTTTCGTGCGTTTTTCATGCACTTTTTATCCGTTTTTCATGCGTTTTTCGTGCGTTTTTTTCGTGCGTTTTTCATGCACTTTTTATCCGTTTTTCATGCGTTTTTCATGCGTTTTTCGTGTGTTTTTCGTGCGTTTTCGTGCGTTTTTATCAGTTTTTCATGCGTTTTTCATGTGCACTTTTTATTCGTTTTTCGTGCGTTTTTCGTGCGTTTTTCATGCACTTTTTATCCGTTTTTCATGCGTTTTTCATGCGTTTTTCGTGTGTTTTTCGTGCGTTTTTTATCAGTTTTTCATGCGTTTTTCATGCGCTTTTTATCCGTTTTTCGTGCGTTTTTCATGCGCTTTTTATCCATTTTTCATGCGTTTTTCGTGCGTTTTTCATGCACTTTTTATCCGTTTTTCATGCGTTTTTCGTGCGTTTTTCGTGCGTTTTTCATGCACTTTTTTTCCGTTTTTCATGCGTTTTTCATGCGTTTTTCGTGCGTTTTTCGTGCGTTTTTTATCCGTTTTTCATGCGTTTTTCATGAGGACAGCACCACCTATTGGAATGTTCTATGTAATAGCAGTATAGTGGAGGACAGCGCCACCTATTGGAAGGTTCTATGTAATAGCAATATAGTGGAGGACCGCGCCACCTATTGGAATGTTCTATGTAATAGCAGTATAGTGGAGGACAGCGCCACCTATTGGAGGGGTCTATGTAATAGCAGTATAGTGGAGAACAGCGCCACCTACTGGAGGGGTCTATGTAATAGCAGTATAGTGGAGGAGAGCGCCACCTATTGGAATGTTCTATGTAATAGCAGTATAGTGGAGGACAGCGCCACCTATTGGAAGGTTCTATGTAATAGCATTAAAGTGGAGGACAGCACCATCTATTGGAATGTTCTATGTAATAGCAGTATAGTGGAGGACAGCGCCACCTATTGGAAGGTTCTATGTAATAGCAGTATAGTGGAGGACAGCGCCACCTATTGGAAGGTTCTATGTAATAGCAGTATAGTGGAGGACAGCGCCACCTATTGGAATGTTCTATGTAATAGCAGTATAGTGGAGGACAGCGCCACCTATTGGAAGGTTCTATGTAATAGCAGTAGAGTGGCTGGGTCTATGTAATAGCAGTATAGTGGAGGACAGCGCCACCTATTGGAAGGTTCTATGTAATAGCAGTATAGTGGAGGACAGTGCCACCTATTGGAAGGTTCTATGTAATAGCAGTATAGTGGAGGACAGCACCACCTATTGGAGGGGTCTATGTAATAGCAGTATAGTGGAGAACAGCGCCACCTACTGGAGGGGTCTATGTAATAGCAGTATAGTGGAGGACAGCGCCACCTATTGGAATGTTCTATGTAATAGCAGTATAGTGGAGGACAGCGCCACCTATTGGAAGGTTCTATGTAATAGCAGTATAGTGGAGGACAGCGCCACCTATTGGAATGTTCTATGTAATAGCAGTATAGTGGAGAACAGCGCCACCTACTGGAGGGGTCTATGTAATAGCAGAATAGTCGAGGACAGCACCCCCTATTGGAATGTTCTATGTAATAGCAGTATAGTGGAGGACAGTGCCACCTATTGGAAGGTTCTATGTAATAGAAGTATAGTGGATGCACTTTTTATCCGTTTTTCGTGTGTTTTTCGTGCGTTTTTCATGCACTTTTTATCCGTTTTTCATGCGTTTTTCATGCGTATTTCATGAGCTTTTTATCCGTTTTTCGTGCGTTTTTCGTGCGTTTTTCATGCACTTTTTATCCGTTTTTCATGCGTTTTTCATGCGTTTTCCGTGCGTTTTTCGTGCGTTTTTTATCCGTTTTTCATGCGTTTTTCGTGCGTTTTTCATGCGCTTTTTATCCGTTTTTCATGCGTTTTTCATGCGCTTTTTATCCATTTTTCGTGCGTTTTTCGTGCGTTTTTCATGCGCTTTTTATCCGTTTTTCATGCGTTTTTCGTGCGTTTTTCATGCACTTTTTATCCGTTTTTCATGCGTTTTTCATGCGTTTTTCGTGCGTTTTTCGTGCGTTTTTCATGCACTTTTTATCCGTTTTTCATGCGTTTTTCATGCGTTTTTCGTGCGTTTTTCATGCGTTTTTCGTGCGTTTTTTATCCGTTTTTCATGCGTTTTTCATGAGGACAGCACCACCTATTGGAATGTTCTATGTAATAGCAGTATAGTGGAGGACAGCGCCACCTATTGGAAGGTTCTATGTAATAGCAATATAGTGGAGGACCGCGCCACCTATTGGAATGTTCTATGTAATAGCAGTATAGTGGAGGACAGCGCCACCTATTGGAGGGGTCTATGTAATAGCAGTATAGTGGAGAACAGCGCCACCTACTGGAGGGTTCTATGTAATAGCAGTATAGTGGAGGACAGCGCCACCTATTGGAATGTTCTATGTAATAGCAGTATAGTGGAGGACAGCGCCACCTATTGGAAGGTTCTATGTAATAGCAGTATAGTGGAGGACAGCGCCACCTATTGGAATGTTCTATGTAATAGCAGTATAGTGGAGAACAGCGCCACCTACTGGAGGGGTCTATGTAATAGCAGTATAGTCGAGGACAGCACCCCCTATTGGAATGTTCTATGTAATAGCAGTATAGTGGAGGACAGTGCCACCTATTGGAAGGTTCTATGTAATAGCAGTATAGTGGAGGACAGCGCCACCTATTGGAAGGTTCTATGTAATAGCATTAAAGTGGAGGACAGCACCATCTATTGGAATGTTCTATGTAATAGCAGTATAGTGGAGGACAGCGCCACCTATTGGAAGGTTCTATGTAATAGCAGTAGAGTGGCTGGGTCTATGTAATAGCAGTATAGTGGAGGACAGTGCCACCTATTGGAAGGTTCTATGTAATAGCAGTATAGTGGAGGACAGCACCACCTATTGGAATGTTCTATGTAATAGCAGTATAGTGGAGAACAGCGCCACCTACTGGAGGGGTCTATGTAATAGCAGTATAGTGGAGGACAGCGCCACCTATTGGAATGTTCTATGTAATAGCAGTATAGTGGAGGACAGCGCCACCTATTGGAAGGTTCTATGTAATAGCAGTATAGTGGAGGACAGCGCCACCTATTGGAATGTTCTATGTAATAGCAGTATAGTGGAGAACAGCGCCACCTACTGGAGGGGTCTATGTAATAGCAGTATAGTCGAGGACAGCACCCCCTATTGGAATGTTCTATGTAATAGCAGTATAGTGGAGGACAGTGCCACCTATTGGAAGGTTCTATGTAATAGCAGTATAGTGGAGGACAGCGCCACCTATTGGAAGGTTCTATGTAATAGCATTAAAGTGGAGGACAGCACCATCTATTGGAATGTTCTATGTAATAGCAGTATAGTGGAGGACAGCGCCACCTATTGGAAGGTTCTATGTAATAGCAGTATAGTGGAGGACAGCGCCACCTATTGGAAGGTTCTCTGTAATAGCAGTATAGTGGAGGACAGCGCCACCTATTGGAATGTTCTATGTAATAGCAGTATAGTGGAGGACAGCGCCACCTATTGGAAGGTTCTATGTAATAGCAGTAGAGTGGCTGGGTCTATGTAATAGCAGTATAGTGGAGGACAGCGCCACCCATTGGAAGGTTCTATGTAATAGCAGTATAGTGGAGGACAGTGCCACCTATTGGAAGGTTCTATGTAATAGCAGTATAGTGGAGGACAGCACCACCTATTGGAATGTTCTATGTAATAGCAGTATAGTGGAGGACAGCGCCACCTATTGGAAGGTTCTATCTAATAGCAATATAGTGGAGGACAGCGCCACCTATTGGAATGTTCTATGTAATAGCAGTATAGTGGAGGACAGCGCCACCTATTGGAGGGGTCTATGTAATAGCAGTATAGTGGAGAACAGCGCCACCTACTGGAGGGGTCTATGTAATAGCAGTATAGTGGAGGACAGCGCCACCTATTGGAAGGTTCTATGTAATAGCAGTATAGTGGAGGACAGCGCCACCTATTGGAATGTTCTATGTAATAGCAGTATAGTGGAGAACAGCGCCACCTACTGGAGGGGTCTATGTAATAGCAGAATAGTCGAGGACAGCACCCCCTATTGGAATGTTCTATGTAATAGCAGTATAGTGGAGGACAGTGCCACCTATTGGAAGGTTCTATGTAATAGAAGTATAGTGGATGCACTTTTTATCCGTTTTTCGTGTGTTTTTCGTGCGTTTTTCATGCACTTTTTATCCGTTTTTCATGCGTTTTTCATGCGTATTTCATGAGCTTTTTATCCGTTTTTCGTGCGTTTTTCGTGCGTTTTTCATGCACTTTTTATCCGTTTTTCATGCGTTTTTCATGCGTTTTCCGTGCGTTTTTCGTGCGTTTTTCGTGCGTTTTTTATCCGTTTTTCGTGCGTTTTTCATGCACTTTTTATCCGTTTTTCATGCGTTTTTCATGCGCTTTTTATCCGTTTTTCGTGCATTTTTCGTGCGTTTTTCATGCGCTTTTTATCCGTTTTTCATGCATTTTTCGTGCGTTTTTCATGCACTTTTTATCTGTTTTTCATGCGTTTTTCATGCGCTTTTTATCCGTTTTTCATGCGTTTTTCATGCGTATTTCATGAGCTTTTTATCCGTTTTTCGTGCGTTTTTCGTGCGTTTTTCATGCACTTTTTATCCGTTTTTCATGCGTTTTTCATGCGTTTTCCGTGCGTTTTTCGTGCGTTTTTTATCCGTTTTTCGTGCGTTCTTCATGCACTTTTTATCCGTTTTTCATGCGCTTTTTATCCGTTTTTCGTGCGTTTTTCGTGCGTTTTTCATGCGCTTTTTATCCGTTTTTCATGCATTTTTCGTGCGTTTTTCATGCACATTTTATCTGTTTTTCATGCGTTTTTCATGCGCTTTTTATCCGTTTTTCATGCGTTTTTCATGCGCTTTTTATCCATTTTTCGTGCGTTTTTCGTGCGTTTTTCATGCACTTTTTATCCGTTTTTCGTGTGTTTTTCGTGCGATTTTCATGCACTTTTTATCCGTTTTTCTTGCGTTTTTCATGCGTTTTTCGTGCGTTTTTCATGCACTTTTTATCCGTTTTTCATGCGTTTTTCGTGCGTTTTTCATGCACTTTTTATTCGTTTTTCGTGCGTTTTTCGTGCGTTTTTCATGCACTTTTTATCCGTTTTTCATGCGTTTTTCATGCGTTTTTCGTGTGTTTTTCGTGCGTTTTTCGTGCGTTTTTTATCAGTTTTTCATGCGTTTTTCATGCGCTTTTTATCCGTTTTTCGTGCGTTTTTCATGCGCTTTTTATCCGTTTTTCATGCGTTTTTCGTGCGTTTTTCATGCACTTTTTATCCGTTTTTCATGCGTTTTTCGTGCGTTTTTCGTGCGTTTTTCATGCACTTTTTTTCCGTTTTTCATGCGTTTTTCATGCGTTTTTCGTGCGTTTTTCGTGCGTTTTTTATCCGTTTTTCATGCGTTTTTCATGAGGACAGCACCACCTATTGGAATGTTCTATGTAATAGCAGTATAGTGGAGGACAGCGCCACCTATTGGAAGGTTCTATGTAATAGCAATATAGTGGAGGACCGCGCCACCTATTGGAATGTTCTATGTAATAGCAGTATAGTGGAGACAGCGCCACCTATTGGAGGGGTCTATGTAATAGCAGTATAGTGGAGAACAGCGCCACCTACTGGAGGGGTCTATGTAATAGCAGTATAGTGGAGGACAGCGCCACCTATTGGAATGTTCTATGTAATAGCAGTATAGTGGAAGACAGCGCCACCTATTGGAAGGTTCTATGTAATAGCAGTATAGTGGAGGACATCGCCACCTATTGGAATGTTCTATGTAATAGCAGTATAGTGGAGAACAGCGCCACCTACTGGAGGGGTCTATGTAATAGCAGAATAGTCGAGGACAGCACCCCCTATTGGAATGTTCTATGTAATAGCAGTATAGTGGAGGACAGTGCCACCTATTGGAAGGTTCTATGTAATAGCAGTATAGTGGAGGACAGCGCCAACTATTGGAAGGTTCTATGTAATAGCATTAAAGTGGAGGACAGCACCATCTATTGGAATGTTCTATGTAATAGCAGTACAGTGGAGGACAGCGCCACCTATTGGAAGGTTCTATGTAATAGCAGTATAGTGGAGGACAGCGCCACCTATTGGAAGGTTCTATGTAATAGCAGTATAGTGGAGGACAGCGCCACCTATTGGAATGTTCTATGTAATAGCAGTATAGTGGAGGACAGCGCCACCTATTGGAAGGTTCTATGTAATAGCAGTAGAGTGGCTGGGTCTATGTAATAGCAGTATAGTGGAGGACAGCGCCACCTATTGGAAGGTTCTATGTAATAGCAGTATAGTGGAGGACAGTGCCACCTATTGGAAGGTTCTATGTAATAGCAGTATAGTGGAGGACAGCACCACCTATTGGAATGTTCTATGTAATAGCAGTATAGTGGAGGACAGCGCCACCTATTGGAAGGTTCTATCTAATAGCAATATAGTGGAGGACAGCGCCACCTATTGGAATGTTCTATGTAATAGCAGTATAGTGGAGGACAGCGCCACCTATTGGAGGGGTCTATGTAATAGCAGTATAGTGGAGAACAGCGCCACCTACTGGAGGGGTCTATGTAATAGCAGTATAGTGGAGGACAGCGCCACCTATTGGAATGTTCTATGTAATAGCAGTATAGTGGAGGACAGCGCCACCTATTGGAATGTTCTATGTAATAGCAGTATAGTGGAGAACAGCGCCACCTACTGGAGGGGTCTATGTAATAGCAGAATAGTCGAGGACAGCACCCCCTATTGGAATGTTCTATGTAATAGCAGTATAGTGGAGGACAGTGCCACCTATTGGAAGGTTCTATGTAATAGCAGTAGAGTGGCTGGGTCTATGTAATAGCAGTATAGTGGAGGACAGCGCCACCCATTGGAAGGTTCTATGTAATAGCAGTATAGTGGAGGGACAGTGCCACCCATTGGAAGGTTCTATGTAATAGCAGTATAGTGGAGGACAGCGCCACCCATTGGAAGGTTCTATGTAATAGCAGTATAGTGGAGGACAGTGCCACCTATTGGAAGGTTCTATGTAATAGCAGTATAGTGGAGGACAGCACCACCTATTGGAATGTTCTATGTAATAGCAGTATAGTGGAGGACAGCGCCACCTATTGGAAGGTTCTATCTAATAGCAATATAGTGGAGGACAGCGCCACCTATTGGAATGTTCTATGTAATAGCAGTATAGTGGAGGACAGCGCCACCTATTGGAGGGGTCTATGTAATAGCAGTATAGTGGAGAACAGCGCCACCTACTGGAGGGGTCTATGTAATAGCAGTATAGTGGAGGACAGCGCCACCTATTGGAATGTTCTATGTAATAGCAGTATAGTGGAGGACAGCGCCACCTATTGGAAGGTTCTATGTAATAGCAGTATAGTGGAGGACAGCGCCACCTATTGGAATGTTCTATGTAATAGCAGTATAGTGGAGAACAGCGCCACCTACTGGAGGGGTCTATGTAATAGCAGAATAGTCGAGGACAGCACCCCCTATTGGAATGTTCTATGTAATAGCAGTATAGTGGAGGACAGTGCCACCTATTGGAAGGTTCTATGTAATAGAAGTATAGTGGATGCACTTTTTATCCGTTTTTCGTGTGTTTTTCGTGCGTTTTTCATGCACTTTTTATCCGTTTTTCATGCGTTTTTCATGCGTATTTCATGAGCTTTTTATCCTTTTTTCGTGCGTTTTTCGTGCGTTTTTCATGCACTTTTTATCCGTTTTTCATGCGTTTTTCATGCGTTTTCCGTGCGTTTTTCGTGCGTTTTTCGTGCGTTTTTTATCCGTTTTTCGTGCGTTTTTCATGCACTTTTTATCCGTTTTTCATGCGTTTTTCATGCGCTTTTTATTCGTTTTTCGTGCGTTTTTCGTGCGTTTTTCATGCGCTTTTTATCCGTTTTTCATGCATTTTTCGTGCGTTTTTCATGCACTTTTTATGTGTTTTTCATGCGTTTTTCATGCGCTTTTTATCCGTTTTTCATGCGTTTTTCATGCGTATTTCATGAGCTTTTTATCCGTTTTTCGTGCGTTTTTCGTGCGTTTTTCATGCACTTTTTATCCGTTTTTCATGCGTTTTTCATGCGTTTTCCGTGCGTTTTTCGTGCGTTTTTCGTGCGTTTTTTATCCGTTTTTCGTGCGTTTTTCATGCACTTTTTATCCGTTTTTCATGCGTTTTTCATGCGCTTTTTATCCGTTTTTCGTGCGTTTTTCGTGCGTTTTTCATGCGCTTTTTATCCGTTTTTCATGCATTTTTCGTGCATTTTTCATGCACTTTTTATCTGTTTTTCATGCGTTTTTCATGCGCTTTTTATCCGTTTTTAATGCGTTTTTTCATGCGCTTTTTATCCATTTTTCGTGCGTTTTTCGTGCGTTTTTCATGCACTTTTTATCCGTTTTTCGTGTGTTTTTCGTGCGATTTTCATGCACTTTTTATCCGTTTTTCTTGCGTTTTTCATGCGTTTTTCGTGCGTTTTTCATGCACTTTTTATCCGTTTTTCATGCGTTTTTCGTGCGTTTTTCATGCACTTTTTATTCGTTTATCGTGCGTTTTTCGTGCGTTTTTCATGCACTTTTTATCCGTTTTTCATGCGTTTTTCATGCGTTTTTCGTGTGTTTTTCGTGCGTTTTTCGTGCGTTTTTTATCAGTTTTTCATGCGTTTTTCATGCGCTTTTTATCCGTTTTTCGTGCGTTTTTCATGCGCTTTTTATCCGTTTTTCATGCGTTTTTCGTGCGTTTTTCATGCACTTTTTATCCGTGTTTCATGCGTTTTCGTGCGTTTTTCGTGCGTTTTTCATGCACTTTTTTTCCGTTTTTCATGCGTTTTTCATGCGTTTTTCGTGCGTTTTTCGTGCGTTTTTTATCCGTTTTTGATGCGTTTTTCATGAGGACAGCACCACCTATTGGAATGTTCTATGTAATAGCAGTATAGTGGAGGACAGCGCCACCTATTGGAAGGTTCTATGTAATAGCAATATAGTGGAGGACCGCGCCACCTATTGGAATGTTCTATGTAATAGCAGTATAGTGGAGACAGCACCACCTATTGGAGGGGTCTATGTAATAGCAGTATAGTGGAGAACAGCGCCACCTACTGGAGGGGTCTATGTAATAGCAGTATAGTGGAGGACAGCGCCACCTATTGGAATGTTCTATGTAATAGCAGTATAGTGGAGGACAGCGCCACCTATTGGAAGGTTCTATGTAATAGCAGTATAGTGGAGGACATCGCCACCTATTGGAATGTTCTATGTAATAGCAGTATAGTGGAGAACAGCGCCACCTACTGGAGGGGTCTATGAAATAGCAGAATAGTCGAGGACAGCACCCCCTATTGGAATGTTCTATGTAATAGCAGTATAGTGGAGGACAGTGGCCACCTATTGGAAGGTTCTATGTAATAGCAGTATAGTGGAGGACAGCGCCAACTATTGGAAGGTTCTATGTAATAGCATTAAAGTGGAGGACAGCACCATCTATTGGAATGTTCTATGTAATAGCAGTACAGTGGAGGACAGCGCCACCTATTGGAAGGTTCTATGTAATAGCAGTATAGTGGAGGACAGCGCCACCTATTGGAAGGTTCTATGTAATAGCAGTATAGTGGAGGACAGCGCCACCTATTGGAATGTTCTATGTAATAGCAGTATAGTGGAGGACAGCGCCACCTATTGGAAGGTTCTATGTAATAGCAGTAGAGTGGCTGGGTCTATGTAATAGCAGTATAGTGGAGGACAGCGCCACCTATTGGAAGGTTCTATGTAATAGCAGTATAGTGGAGGACAGTGCCACCTATTGGAAGGTTCTATGTAATAGCAGTATAGTGGAGGACAGCACCACCTATTGGAATGTTCTATGTAATAGCAGTATAGTGGAGGACAGCGCCACCTATTGGAAGGTTCTATCTAATAGCAATATAGTGGAGGACAGCGCCACCTATTGGAATGTTCTATGTAATAGCAGTATAGTGGAGGACAGCGCCACCTATTGGAGGGGTCTATGTAATACCGGTAGCAGTATAGTGGAGAACAGCGCCACCTACTGGAGGGGTCTATGTAATAGCAGTATAGTGGAGGACAGCGCCACCTATTGGAATGTTCTATGTAATAGCAGTATAGTGGAGGGACAGCGCCACCTATTGGAAGGTTCTATGTAATAGCAGTATAGTGGAGGACAGCGCCACCTATTGGAATGTTTACTTGATAGCAGTATAGTGGAGAACAGCGCCACCTACTGGAGGGGTCTATGTAATAGCAGAATAGTCGAGGACAGCACCCCCTATTGGAATGTTCTATGTAATAGCAGTATAGTGGAGGACAGTGCCACCTATTGGAAGGTTCTATGTAATAGAAGTATAGTGGATGCACTTTTTATCCGTTTTTCGTGTGTTTTTCGTGCGTTTTTCATGCACTTTTTATCCGTTTTTCATGCGTTTTTCATGCGTATTTCATGAGCTTTTTATCCGTTTTTCGTGCGTTTTTCGTGCGTTTTTCATGCACTTTTTATCCGTTTTTCATGCGTTTTTCATGCGTATTTCATGAGCTTTTTATCCTTTTTTCGTGCGTTTTTCGTGCGTTTTTCATGCACTTTTTATCCGTTTTTCATGCGTTTTTCATGCGTTTTCCGTGCGTTTTTCGTGCGTTTTTCGTGCGTTTTTTATCCGTTTTTCGTGCGTTTTTCATGCACTTTTTATCCGTTTTTCATGCGTTTTTCATGCGCTTTTTATTCGTTTTTCGTGCGTTTTTCGTGCGTTTTTCATGCGCTTTTTATCCGTTTTTCATGCATTTTTCGTGCGTTTTTCATGCACTTTTTATGTGTTTTTCATGCGTTTTTCATGCGCTTTTTATCCGTTTTTCATGCGTTTTTCATGCGTATTTCATGAGCTTTTTATCCGTTTTTCGTGCGTTTTTCGTGCGTTTTTCATGCACTTTTTATCCGTTTTTCATGCGTTTTTCATGCGTTTTCCGTGCGTTTTTCGTGCGTTTTTCGTGCGTTTTTTATCCGTTTTTCGTGCGTTTTTCATGCACTTTTTATCCGTTTTTCATGCGTTTTTCATGCGCTTTTTATCCGTTTTTCGTGCGTTTTTCGTGCGTTTTTCATGCGCTTTTTATCCGTTTTTCATGCATTTTTCGTGCATTTTTCATGCACTTTTTATCTGTTTTTCATGCGTTTTTCATGCGCTTTTTATCCGTTTTTCATGCGTTTTTCATGCGCTTTTTATCCATTTTTCGTGCGTTTTTCGTGCGTTTTTCATGCACTTTTTATCCGTTCTTCGTGTGTTTTTCGTGCGATTTTCATGCACTTTTTATCCGTTTTTCTTGCGTTTTTCATGCGTTTTTCGTGCGTTTTTCATGCACTTTTTATCCGTTTTTCATGCGTTTTTCGTGCGTTTTTCATGCACTTTTTATTCGTTTATCGTGCGTTTTTCGTGCGTTTTTCATGCACTTTTTATCCGTTTTTCATGCGTTTTTCATGCGTTTTTCGTGTGTTTTTCGTGCGTTTTTCGTGCGTTTTTTATCAGTTTTTCATGCGTTTTTCATGCGCTTTTTATCCGTTTTTCGTGCGTTTTTCATGCGCTTTTTATCCGTTTTTCATGCGTTTTTCGTGCGTTTTTCATGCACTTTTTATCCGTTTTTCATGCGTTTTTCGTGCGTTTTTCGTGCGTTTTTCATGCACTTTTTTTCCGTTTTTCATGCGTTTTTCATGCGTTTTTCGTGCGTTTTTCGTGCGTTTTTTATCCGTTTTTGATGCGTTTTTCATGAGGACAGCACCACCTATTGGAATGTTCTATGTAATAGCAGTATAGTGGAGGACAGCGCCACCTATTGGAAGGTTCTATGTAATAGCAATATAGTGGAGGACCGCGCCACCTATTGGAATGTTCTATGTAATAGCAGTATAGTGGAGACAGCACCACCTATTGGAGGGGTCTATGTAATAGCAGTATAGTGGAGAACAGCGCCACCTACTGGAGGGGTCTATGTAATAGCAGTATAGTGGAGGACAGCGCCACCTATTGGAATGTTCTATGTAATAGCAGTATAGTGGAGGACAGCGCCACCTATTGGAAGGTTCTATGTAATAGCAGTATAGTGGAGGACATCGCCACCTATTGGAATGTTCTATGTAATAGCAGTATAGTGGAGAACAGCGCCACCTACTGGAGGGGTCTATGTAATAGCAGAATAGTCGAGGACAGCACCCCCTATTGGAATGTTCTATGTAATAGCAGTATAGTGGAGGACAGTGCCACCTATTGGAAGGTTCTATGTAATAGCAGTATAGTGGAGGACAGCGCCAACTATTGGAAGGTTCTATGTAATAGCATTAAAGTGGAGGACAGCACCATCTATTGGAATGTTCTATGTAATAGCAGTACAGTGGAGGACAGCGCCACCTATTGGAAGGTTCTATGTAATAGCAGTATAGTGGAGGACAGCGCCACCTATTGGAAGGTTCTATGTAATAGCAGTATAGTGGAGGACAGCGCCACCTATTGGAATGTTCTATGTAATAGCAGTATAGTGGAGGACAGCGCCACCTATTGGAAGGTTCTATGTAATAGCAGTAGAGTGGCTGGGTCTATGTAATAGCAGTATAGTGGAGGACAGCGCCACCTATTGGAAGGTTCTATGTAATAGCAGTATAGTGGAGGACAGTGCCACCTATTGGAAGGTTCTATGTAATAGCAGTATAGTGGAGGACAGCACCACCTATTGGAATGTTCTATGTAATAGCAGTATAGTGGAGGACAGCGCCACCTATTGGAAGGTTCTATCTAATAGCAATATAGTGGAGGACAGCGCCACCTATTGGAATGTTCTATGTAATAGCAGTATAGTGGAGGACAGCGCCACCTATTGGAGGGGTCTATGTAATAGCAGTATAGTGGAGAACAGCGCCACCTACTGGAGGGGTCTATGTAATAGCAGTATAGTGGAGGACAGCGCCACCTATTGGAATGTTCTATGTAATAGCAGTATAGTGGAGGACAGCGCCACCTATTGGAAGGTTCTATGTAATAGCAGTATAGTGGAGGACAGCGCCACCTATTGGAATGTTCTATGTAATAGCAGTATAGTGGAGAACAGCGCCACCTACTGGAGGGGTCTATGTAATAGCAGAATAGTCGAGGACAGCACCCCCTATTGGAATGTTCTATGTAATAGCAGTATAGTGGAGGACAGTGCCACCTATTGGAAGGTTCTATGTAATAGAAGTATAGTGGATGCACTTTTTATCCGTTTTTCGTGTGTTTTTCGTGCGTTTTTCATGCACTTTTTATCCGTTTTTCATGCGTTTTTCATGCGTATTTCATGAGCTTTTTATCCGTTTTTCGTGCGTTTTTCGTGCGTTTTTCATGCACTTTTTATCCGTTTTTCATGCGTTTTTCATGTGTTTTCCGTGCGTTTTTCGTGCGTTTTTTATCCGTTTTTCATGCGTTTTTCATGCACTTTTTATCTGTTTTTCATGCGTTTTTCATGCGCTTTTTATCCGTTTTTCATGCGTTTTTCATGCGCTTTTTATCCATTTTTCGTGCGTTTTTCGTGCGTTTTTCATGCGCTTTTTATCCGTTTTTCATGCGTTTTTCGTGCGTTTTTCATGCACTTTTTATCCGTTTTTCATGCGTTTTTCATGCGTTTTTCGTGCGTTTTTCGTGCGTTTTTCATGCACTTTTTATCCGTTTTTCATGCGTTTTTCATGCGTTTTTCGTGCGTTTTTCATGCGTTTTTCGTGCGTTTTTTATGAGGACAGCACCACCTATTGGAATGTTCTATGTAATAGCAGTATAGTGGAGGACAGCGCCACCTATTGGAAGGTTCTATGTAATAGCAATATAGTGGAGGACCGCGCCACCTATTGGAATGTTCTATGTAATAGCAGTATAGTGGAGGACAGCGCCACCTATTGGAGGGGTCTATGTAATAGCAGTATAGTGGAGAACAGCGCCACCTACTGGAGGGGTCTATGTAATAGCAGTATAGCGGAGGACAGCGCCACCTATTGGAATGTTCTATGTAATAGCAGTATAGTGGAGGACAGCGCCACCTATTGGAAGGTTCTATGTAATAGCAGTATAGTGGAGGACAGCGCCACCTATTGGAATGTTCTATGTAATAGCAGTATAGTGGAGAACAGCGCCACCTACTGGAGGGGTCTATGTAATAGCAGTATAGTCGAGGACAGCACCCCCTATTGGAATGTTCTATGTAATAGCAGTATAGTGGAGGACAGTGCCACCTATTGGAAGGTTCTATGTAATAGCAGTATAGTGGAGGACAGCGCCACCTATTGGAAGGTTCTATGTAATAGCATTAAAGTGGAGGACAGCACCATCTATTGGAATGTTCTATGTAATAGCAGTATAGTGGAGGACAGCGCCACCTATTGGAAGGTTCTATGTAATAGCAGTAGAGTGGCTGGGTCTATGTAATAGCAGTATAGTGGAGGACAGTGCCACCTATTGGAAGGTTCTATGTAATAGCAGTATAGTGGAGGACAGCACCACCTATTGGAATGTTCTATGTAATAGCAGTATAGTGGAGAACAGCGCCACCTACTGGAGGGGTCTATGTAATAGCAGTATAGTGGAGGACAGCGCCACCTATTGGAATGTTCTATGTAATAGCAGTATAGTGGAGGACAGCGCCACCTATTGGAAGGTTCTATGTAATAGCAGTATAGTGGAGGACAGCGCCACCTATTGGAATGTTCTATGTAATAGCAGTATAGTGGAGAACAGCGCCACCTACTGGAGGGGTCTATGTAATAGCAGTATAGTCGAGGACAGCACCCCCTATTGGAATGTTCTATGTAATAGCAGTATAGTGGAGGACAGTGCCACCTATTGGAAGGTTCTATGTAATAGCAGTATAGTGGAGGACAGCGCCACCTATTGGAAGGTTCTATGTAATAGCATTAAAGTGGAGGACAGCACCATCTATTGGAATGTTCTATGTAATAGCAGTATAGTGGAGGACAGCGCCACCTATTGGAAGGTTCTATGTAATAGCAGTATAGTGGAGGACAGCGCCACCTATTGGAAGGTTCTCTGTAATAGCAGTATAGTGGAGGACAGCGCCACCTATTGGAATGTTCTATGTAATAGCAGTATAGTGGAGGACAGCGCCACCTATTGGAAGGTTCTATGTAATAGCAGTAGAGTGGCTGGGTCTATGTAATAGCAGTATAGTGGAGGACAGCGCCACCCATTGGAAGGTTCTATGTAATAGCAGTATAGTGGAGGACAGTGCCACCTATTGGAAGGTTCTATGTAATAGCAGTATAGTGGAGGACAGCACCACCTATTGGAATGTTCTATGTAATAGCAGTATAGTGGAGGACAGCGCCACCTATTGGAAGGTTCTATGTAATAGCAGTATAGTGGAGGACAGCGCCACCTATTGGAAGGTTCTCTGTAATAGCAGTATAGTGGAGGACAGCGCCACCTATTGGAATGTTCTATGTAATAGCAGTATAGTGGAGGACAGCGCCACCTATTGGAAGGTTCTATGTAATAGCAGTAGAGTGGCTGGGTCTATGTAATAGCAGTATAGTGGAGGACAGCGCCACCCATTGGAAGGTTCTATGTAATAGCAGTATAGTGGAGGACAGTGCCACCTATTGGAAGGTTCTATGTAATAGCAGTATAGTGGAGGACAGCACCACCTATTGGAATGTTCTATGTAATAGCAGTATAGTGGAGGACAGCGCCACCTATTGGAAGGTTCTATCTAATAGCAATATAGTGGAGGACAGCGCCACCTATTGGAATGTTCTATGTAATAGCAGTATAGTGGAGGACAGCGCCACCTATTGGAGGGGTCTATGTAATAGCAGTATAGTGGAGAACAGCGCCACCTACTGGAGGGGTCTATGTAATAGCAGTATAGTGGAGGACAGCGCCACCTATTGGAATGTTCTATGTAATAGCAGTATAGTGGAGGACAGCGCCACCTATTGGAAGGTTCTATGTAATAGCAGTATAGTGGAGGACAGCGCCACCTATTGGAATGTTCTATGTAATAGCAGTATAGTGGAGAACAGCGCCACCTACTGGAGGGGTCTATGTAATAGCAGAATAGTCGAGGACAGCACCCCCTATTGGAATGTTCTATGTAATAGCAGTATAGTGGAGGACAGTGCCACCTATTGGAAGGTTCTATGTAATAGAAGTATAGTGGATGCACTTTTTATCCGTTTTTCGTGTGTTTTTCGTGCGTTTTTCATGCACTTTTTATCCGTTTTTCATGCGTTTTTCATGCGTATTTCATGAGCTTTTTATCCGTTTTTCGTGCGTTTTTCGTGCGTTTTTCATGCACTTTTTATCCGTTTTTCATGCGTTTTTCATGCGTTTTCCGTGCGTTTTTCGTGCGTTTTTCGTGCGTTTTTTATCCGTTTTTCGTGCGTTTTTCATGCACTTTTTATCCGTTTTTCATGCGTT
This sequence comes from Rhinoderma darwinii, assembly GCF_050947455.1. NCBI lineage: Eukaryota > Metazoa > Chordata > Amphibia > Anura > Rhinodermatidae > Rhinoderma > Rhinoderma darwinii. The sequence goes on from NW_027462069.1 coordinate 25,500, forward strand.
TTTCATGCGCTTTTTATCCGTTTTTCGTGCATTTTTCGTGCGTTTTTCATGCGCTTTTTATCCGTTTTTCATGCATTTTTCGTGCGTTTTTCATGCACTTTTTATCTGTTTTTCATGCGTTTTTCATGCGCTTTTTATCCGTTTTTCATGCGTTTTTCATGCGTATTTCATGAGCTTTTTATCCGTTTTTCGTGCGTTTTTCGTGCGTTTTTCATGCACTTTTTATCCGTTTTTCATGCGTTTTTCATGCGTTTTCCGTGCGTTTTTCGTGCGTTTTTCGTGCGTTTTTTATCCGTTTTTCGTGCGTTTTTCATGCACTTTTTATCCGTTTTTCATGCGTTTTTCATGCGCTTTTTATCCGTTTTTCGTGCGTTTTTCGTGCGTTTTTCATGCGCTTTTTATCCGTTTTTCATGCATTTTTCGTGCGTTTTTCATGCACTTTTTATCTGTTTTTCATGCGTTTTTCATGCGCTTTTTATCCGTTTTTCATGCGTTTTTCATGCGCTTTTTATCCATTTTTCGTGCGTTTTTCGTGCGTTTTTCATGCACTTTTTATCCGTTTTTCGTGTGTTTTTCGTGCGATTTTCATGCACTTTTTATCCGTTTTTCTTGCGTTTTTCATGCGTTTTTCGTGCGTTTTTCATGCACTTTTTATCCGTTTTTCATGCGTTTTTCGTGCGTTTTTCATGCACTTTTTATTCGTTTTTCGTGCGTTTTTCGTGCGTTTTTCATGCACTTTTTATCCGTTTTTCATGCGTTTTTCATGCGTTTTTCGTGTGTTTTTCGTGCGTTTTTCGTGCGTTTTTTATCAGTTTTTCATGCGTTTTTCATGCGCTTTTTATCCGTTTTTCGTGCGTTTTTCATGCGCTTTTTATCCGTTTTTCATGCGTTTTTCGTGCGTTTTTCATGCACTTTTTATCCGTTTTTCATGCGTTTTTCGTGCGTTTTTCATGCACTTTTTTTCCGTTTTTCATGCGTTTTTCATGCGTTTTTCGTGCGTTTTTCGTGCGTTTTTTATCCGTTTTTCATGCGTTTTTCATGAGGACAGCACCACCTATTGGAATGTTCTATGTAATAGCAGTATAGTGGAGGACAGCGCCACCTATTGGAAGGTTCTATGTAATAGCAATATAGTGGAGACAGCACCACCTATTGGAGGGGTCTATGTAATAGCAGTATAGTGGAGAACAGCGCCACCTACTGGAGGGGTCTATGTAATAGCAGTATAGTGGAGGACAGCGCCACCTATTGGAATGTTCTATGTAATAGCAGTATAGTGGAGACAGCACCACCTATTGGAGGGGTCTATGTAATAGCAGTATAGTGGAGAACAGCGCCACCTACTGGAGGGGTCTATGTAATAGCAGTATAGTGGAGGACAGCGCCACCTATTGGAATGTTCTATGTAATAGCAGTATAGTGGAGGACAGCGCCACCTATTGGAAGGTTCTATGTAATAGCAGTATAGTGGAGGACATCGCCACCTATTGGAATGTTCTATGTAATAGCAGTATAGTGGAGAACAGCGCCACCTACTGGAGGGGTCTATGTAATAGCAGAATAGTCGAGGACAGCACCCCCTATTGGAATGTTCTATGTAATAGCAGTATAGTGGAGGACAGTGCCACCTATTGGAAGGTTCTATGTAATAGCAGTATAGTGGAGGACAGCGCCAACTATTGGAAGGTTCTATGTAATAGCATTAAAGTGGAGGACAGCACCATCTATTGGAATGTTCTATGTAATAGCAGTACAGTGGAGGACAGCGCCACCTATTGGAAGGTTCTATGTAATAGCAGTATAGTGGAGGACAGCGCCACCTATTGGAAGGTTCTATGTAATAGCAGTATAGTGGAGGACAGCGCCACCTATTGGAATGTTCTATGTAATAGCAGTATAGTGGAGGACAGCGCCACCTATTGGAAGGTTCTATGTAATAGCAGTAGAGTGGCTGGGTCTATGTAATAGCAGTATAGTGGAGGACAGCGCCACCTATTGGAAGGTTCTATGTAATAGCAGTATAGTGGAGGACAGTGCCACCTATTGGAAGGTTCTATGTAATAGCAGTATAGTGGAGGACAGCACCACCTATTGGAATGTTCTATGTAATAGCAGTATAGTGGAGGACAGCGCCACCTATTGGAAGGTTCTATCTAATAGCAATATAGTGGAGGACAGCGCCACCTATTGGAATGTTCTATGTAATAGCAGTATAGTGGAGGACAGCGCCACCTATTGGAGGGGTCTATGTAATAGCAGTATAGTGGAGAACAGCGCCACCTACTGGAGGGGTCTATGTAATAGCAGTATAGTGGAGGACAGCGCCACCTATTGGAATGTTCTATGTAATAGCAGTATAGTGGAGGACAGCGCCACCTATTGGAAGGTTCTATGTAATAGCAGTATAGTGGAGGACAGCGCCACCTATTGGAATGTTCTATGTAATAGCAGTATAGTGGAGAACAGCGCCACCTACTGGAGGGGTCTATGTAATAGCAGAATAGTCGAGGACAGCACCCCCTATTGGAATGTTCTATGTAATAGCAGTATAGTGGAGGACAGTGCCACCTATTGGAAGGTTCTATGTAATAGAAGTATAGTGGATGCACTTTTTATCCGTTTTTCGTGTGTTTTTCGTGCGTTTTTCATGCACTTTTTATCCGTTTTTCATGCGTTTTTCATGCGTATTTCATGAGCTTTTTATCCGTTTTTCGTGCGTTTTTCGTGCGTTTTTCATGCACTTTTTATCCGTTTTTCATGCGTTTTTCATGTGTTTTCCGTGCGTTTTTCGTGCGTTTTTTATCCGTTTTTCATGCGTTTTTCGTGCGTTTTTCATGCACTTTTTATCTGTTTTTCATGCGTTTTTCATGCGCTTTTTATCCATTTTTCGTGCGTTTTTCGTGCGTTTTTCATGCGCTTTTTATCCGTTTTTCATGCGTTTTTCGTGCGTTTTTCATGCACTTTTTATCCGTTTTTCATGCGTTTTTCATGCGTTTTTCGTGCGTTTTTCGTGCGTTTTTCATGCACTTTTTATCCGTTTTTCATGCGTTTTTCATGCGTTTTTCGTGCGTTTTTCATGCGTTTTTCGTGCGTTTTTTATGAGGACAGCACCACCTATTGGAATGTTCTATGTAATAGCAGTATAGTGGAGGACAGCGCCACCTATTGGAAGGTTCTATGTAATAGCAATACCACCTATTGGAAGGTTCTATGTAATAGCAATATAGTGGAGGACCGCGCCACCTATTGGAATGTTCTATGTAATAGCAGTATAGTGGAGGACAGCGCCACCTATTGGAGGGGTCTATGTAATAGCAGTATAGTGGAGAACAGCGCCACCTACTGGAGGGGTCTATGTAATAGCAGTATAGTGGAGGACAGCGCCACCTATTGGAATGTTCTATGTAATAGCAGTATAGTGGAGGACAGCGCCACCTATTGGAAGGTTCTATGTAATAGCAGTATAGTGGAGGACAGCGCCACCTATTGGAATGTTCTATGTAATAGCAGTATAGTGGAGAACAGCGCCACCTACTGGAGGGGTCTATGTAATAGCAGTATAGTCGAGGACAGCACCCCCTATTGGAATGTTCTATGTAATAGCAGTATAGTGGAGGACAGTGCCACCTATTGGAAGGTTCTATGTAATAGCAGTATAGTGGAGGACAGCGCCACCTATTGGAAGGTTCTATGTAATAGCATTAAAGTGGAGGACAGCACCATCTATTGGAATGTTCTATGTAATAGCAGTATAGTGGAGGACAGCGCCACCTATTGGAAGGTTCTATGTAATAGCAGTAGAGTGGCTGGGTCTATGTAATAGCAGTATAGTGGAGGACAGTGCCACCTATTGGAAGGTTCTATGTAATAGCAGTATAGTGGAGGACAGCACCACCTATTGGAATGTTCTATGTAATAGCAGTATAGTGGAGAACAGCGCCACCTACTGGAGGGGTCTATGTAATAGCAGTATAGTGGAGGACAGCGCCACCTATTGGAATGTTCTATGTAATAGCAGTATAGTGGAGGACAGCGCCACCTATTGGAAGGTTCTATGTAATAGCAGTATAGTGGAGGACAGCGCCACCTATTGGAATGTTCTATGTAATAGCAGTATAGTGGAGAACAGCGCCACCTACTGGAGGGGTCTATGTAATAGCAGTATAGTCGAGGACAGCACCCCCTATTGGAATGTTCTATGTAATAGCAGTATAGTGGAGGACAGTGCCACCTATTGGAAGGTTCTATGTAATAGCAGTATAGTGGAGGACAGCGCCACCTATTGGAAGGTTCTATGTAATAGCATTAAAGTGGAGGACAGCACCATCTATTGGAATGTTCTATGTAATAGCAGTATAGTGGAGGACAGCGCCACCTATTGGAAGGTTCTATGTAATAGCAGTATAGTGGAGGACAGCGCCACCTATTGGAAGGTTCTCTGTAATAGCAGTATAGTGGAGGACAGCGCCACCTATTGGAATGTTCTATGTAATAGCAGTATAGTGGAGGACAGCGCCACCTATTGGAAGGTTCTATGTAATAGCAGTAGAGTGGCTGGGTCTATGTAATAGCAGTATAGTGGAGGACAGCGCCACCCATTGGAAGGTTCTATGTAATAGCAGTATAGTGGAGGACAGCACCACCTATTGGAATGTTCTATGTAATAGCAGTATAGTGGAGGACAGCGCCACCTATTGGAAGGTTCTATGTAATAGCAGTATAGTGGAGGACAGCGCCACCTATTGGAAGGTTCTATGTAATAGCAGTATAGTGGAGGACAGCGCCACCTATTGGAAGGTTCTCTGTAATAGCAGTATAGTGGAGGACAGCGCCACCTATTGGAATGTTCTATGTAATAGCAGTATAGTGGAGGACAGCGCCACCTATTGGAAGGTTCTATGTAATAGCAGTAGAGTGGCTGGGTCTATGTAATAGCAGTATAGTGGAGGACAGCGCCACCCATTGGAAGGTTCTATGTAATAGCAGTATAGTGGAGGACAGTGCCACCTATTGGAAGGTTCTATGTAATAGCAGTATAGTGGAGGACAGCACCACCTATTGGAATGTTCTATGTAATAGCAGTATAGTGGAGGACAGCGCCACCTATTGGAAGGTTCTATCTAATAGCAATATAGTGGAGGACAGCGCCACCTATTGGAATGTTCTATGTAATAGCAGTATAGTGGAGGACAGCGCCACCTATTGGAGGGGTCTATGTAATAGCAGTATAGTGGAGAACAGCGCCACCTACTGGAGGGGTCTATGTAATAGCAGTATAGTGGAGGACAGCGCCACCTATTGGAATGTTCTATGTAATAGCAGTATAGTGGAGGACAGCGCCACCTATTGGAAGGTTCTATGTAATAGCAGTATAGTGGAGGACAGCGCCACCTATTGGAATGTTCTATGTAATAGCAGTATAGTGGAGAACAGCGCCACCTACTGGAGGGGTCTATGTAATAGCAGAATAGTCGAGGACAGCACCCCCTATTGGAATGTTCTATGTAATAGCAGTATAGTGGAGGACAGTGCCACCTATTGGAAGGTTCTATGTAATAGAAGTATAGTGGATGCACTTTTTATCCGTTTTTCGTGTGTTTTTCGTGCGTTTTTCATGCACTTTTTATCCGTTTTTCATGCGTTTTTCATGCGTATTTCATGAGCTTTTTATCCGTTTTTCGTGCGTTTTTCGTGCGTTTTTCATGCACTTTTTATCCGTTTTTCATGCGTTTTTCATGCGTTTTCCGTGCGTTTTTCGTGCGTTTTTCGTGCGTTTTTTATCCGTTTTTCGTGCGTTTTTCATGCACTTTTTATCCGTTTTTCATGCGTTTTTCATGCGCTTTTTATTCGTTTTTCGTGCGTTTTTCGTGCGTTTTTCATGCGCTTTTTATCCGTTTTTCATGCATTTTTCGTGCGTTTTTCATGCACTTTTTATCTGTTTTCATGCGTTTTTCATGCGCTTTTTATCCGTTTTTCATGCGTTTTTCATGCGTATTTCATGAGCTTTTTATCCGTTTTTCGTGCGTTTTTCGTGCGTTTTTCATGCACTTTTTATCCGGTTTTCATGCGTTTTTCATGCGTTTTCCGTGCGTTTTTCGTGCGTTTTTCGTGCGTTTTTTTATCCGTTTTTCGTGCGTTTTTCATGCACTTTTTATCCGTTTTTCATGCGTTTTTCATGCGCTTTTTATCCGTTTTTCGTGCGTTTTTCGTGCGTTTTTCAGGCGCTTTTTATCCGTTTTTCATGCATTTTTCGTGCGTTTTTCATGCACTTTTTATCTGTTTTTCATGCGTTTTTCATGCGCTTTTATCCGTTTTTCATGCGTTTTTCATGCGCTTTTTATCCATTTTTCGTGCGTTTTTCGTGCGTTTTCATGCACTTTTTATCCGTTTTTCGTGTGTTTTTCGTGCGATTTTCATGCACTTTTTATCCGTTTTTCTTGCGTTTTTCATGCGTTTTTCATGCACTTTTTATCCGTTTTTCATGCGTTTTTCGTGCGTTTTTCATGCACTTTTTATTCGTTTTCGTGCGTTTTTCGTGCGTTTTTCATGCACTTTTATCCGTTTTTCATGCGTTTTTCATGCGTTTTTCGTGTGTTTTTCGTGCGTTTTTTATCAGTTTTTCATGCGTTTTTCATGCGCTTTTTATCCGTTTTTCGTGCGTTTTTCATGCGCTTTTTATCCGTTTTTCATGCGTTTTTCGTGCGTTTTTCATGCACTTTTTATCCGTTTTTCATGCGTTTTTCGTGCGTTTTTCGTGCGTTTTTCATGCACTTTTTTCCGTTTTTCATGCGTTTTTCATGCGTTTTTCGTGCGTTTTTCGTGCGTTTTTTTATCCGTTTTTCATGCGTTTTTCATGAGGACAGCACCACCTATTGGAATGTTCTATGTAATAGCAGTATAGTGGAGGACAGCGCCACCTATTGGAAGGTTCTATGTAATAGCAATATAGTGGAGGACCGCGCCACCTATTGGAATGTTCTATGTAATAGCAGTATAGTGGAGACAGCGCCACCTATTGGAGGGGTCTATGTAATAGCAGTATAGTGGAGAACAGCGCCACCTACTGGAGGGGTCTATGTAATAGCAGTATAGTGGAGGACAGCGCCACCTATTGGAATGTTCTATGTAATAGCAGTATAGTGGAGGACAGCGCCACCTATTGGAAGGTTCTATGTAATAGCAGTATAGTGGAGGACATCGCCACCTATTGGAATGTTCTATGTAATAGCAGTATAGTGGAGAACAGCGCCACCTACTGGAGGGTCTATTGTAATAGCAGAATAGTCGAGGACAGCACCCCCTATTGGAATGTTCTATGTAATAGCAGTATAGTGGAGGACAGTGCCACCTATTGGAAGGTTCTATGTAATAGCAGTATAGTGGAGGACAGCGCCAACTATTGGAAGGTTCTATGTAATAGCATTAAAGTGGAGGACAGCACCATCTATTGGAATGTTCTATGTAATAGCAGTACAGTGGAGGACAGCGCCACCTATTGGAAGGTTCTATGTAATAGCAGTATAGTGGAGGACAGCGCCACCTATTGGAAGGTTCTATGTAATAGCAGTATAGTGGAGGACAGCGCCACCTATTGGAATGTTCTATGTAATAGCAGTATAGTGGAGGACAGCGCCACCTATTGGAAGGTTCTATGTAATAGCAGTAGAGTGGCTGGGTCTATGTAATAGCAGTATAGTGGAGGACAGCGCCACCTATTGGAAGGTTCTATGTAATAGCAGTATAGTGGAGGACAGTGCCACCTATTGGAAGGTTCTATGTAATAGCAGTATAGTGGAGGACAGCACCACCTATTGGAATGTTCTATGTAATAGCAGTATAGTGGAGGACAGCGCCACCTATTGGAAGGTTCTATCTAATAGCAATATAGTGGAGGACAGCGCCACCTATTGGAATGTTCTATGTAATAGCAGTATAGTGGAGGACAGCGCCACCTATTGGAGGGGTCTATGTAATAGCAGTATAGTGGAGAACAGCGCCACCTACTGGAGGGGTCTATGTAATAGCAGTATAGTGGAGGACAGCGCCACCTATTGGAATGTTCTATGTAATAGCAGTATAGTGGAGGACAGCGCCACCTATTGGAAGGTTCTATGTAATAGCAGTATAGTGGAGGACAGCGCCACCTATTGGAATGTTCTATGTAATAGCAGTATAGTGGAGAACAGCGCCACCTACTGGAGGGGTCTATGTAATAGCAGAATAGTCGAGGACAGCACCCCCTATTGGAATGTTCTATGTAATAGCAGTATAGTGGAGGACAGTGCCACCTATTGGAAGGTTCTATGTAATAGAAGTATAGTGGATGCACTTTTTATCCGTTTTTCGTGTGTTTTTCGTGCGTTTTTCATGCACTTTTTATCCGTTTTTCATGCGTTTTTCATGCGTATTTCATGAGCTTTTTATCCGTTTTTCGTGCGTTTTTCGTGCGTTTTTCATGCACTTTTTATCCGTTTTTCATGCGTTTTTCATGCGTTTTCCGTGCGTTTTTCGTGCGTTTTTTATCCGTTTTTCATGCGTTTTTCGTGCGTTTTTCATGCACTTTTTATCTGTTTTTCATGCGTTTTTCATGCGCTTTTTATCCGTTTTTCATGCGTTTTTCATGCGCTTTTTATCCATTTTTCGTGCGTTTTTCGTGCGTTTTTCATGCGCTTTTTATCCGTTTTTCATGCGTTTTTCGTGCGTTTTTCATGCACTTTTTATCCGTTTTTCATGCGTTTTTCATGCGTTTTTCGTGCGTTTTTCGTGCGTTTTTCATGCACTTTTTATCCGTTTTTCATGCGTTTTTCATGCGTTTTTCGTGCGTTTTTCATGCGTTTTTCGTGCGTTTTTTATGAGGACAGCACCACCTATTGGAATGTTCTATGTAATAGCAGTATAGTGGAGGACAGCGCCACCTATTGGAAGGTTCTATGTAATAGCAATATAGTGGAGGACCGCGCCACCTATTGGAATGTTCTATGTAATAGCAGTATAGTGGAGGACAGCGCCACCTATTGGAGGGGTCTATGTAATAGCAGTATAGTGGAGAACAGCGCCACCTACTGGAGGGGTCTATGTAATAGCAGTATAGTGGAGGACAGCGCCACCTATTGGAATGTTCTATGTAATAGCAGTATAGTGGAGGACAGCGCCACCTATTGGAAGGTTCTATGTAATAGCAGTATAGTGGAGGACAGCGCCACCTATTGGAATGTTCTATGTAATAGCAGTATAGTGGAGAACAGCGCCACCTACTGGAGGGGTCTATGTAATAGCAGTATAGTCGAGGACAGCACCCCCTATTGGAATGTTCTATGTAATAGCAGTATAGTGGAGGACAGTGCCACCTATTGGAAGGTTCTATGTAATAGCAGTATAGTGGAGGACAGCGCCCACCTATTGGAAGGTTCTATGTAATAGCATTAAAGTGGAGGACAGCACCATCTATTGGAATGTTCTATGTAATAGCAGTATAGTGGAGGACAGCGCCACCTATTGGAAGGTTCTATGTAATAGCAGTAGAGTGGCTGGGTCTATGTAATAGCAGTATAGTGGAGGACAGTGCCACCTATTGGAAGGTTCTATGTAATAGCAGTATAGTGGAGGACAGCACCACCTATTGGAATGTTCTATGTAATAGCAGTATAGTGGAGAACAGCGCCACCTACTGGAGGGGTCTATGTAATAGCAGTATAGTGGAGGACAGCGCCACCTATTGGAATGTTCTATGTAATAGCAGTATAGTGGAGGACAGCGCCACCTATTGGAAGGTTCTATGTAATAGCAGTATAGTGGAGGACAGCGCCACCTATTGGAATGTTCTATGTAATAGCAGTATAGTGGAGAACAGCGCCACCTACTGGAGGGGTCTATGTAATAGCAGTATAGTCGAGGACAGCACCCCCTATTGGAATGTTCTATGTAATAGCAGTATAGTGGAGGACAGTGCCACCTATTGGAAGGTTCTATGTAATAGCAGTATAGTGGAGGACAGCGCCACCTATTGGAAGGTTCTATGTAATAGCATTAAAGTGGAGGACAGCACCATCTATTGGAATGTTCTATGTAATAGCAGTATAGTGGAGGACAGCGCCACCTATTGGAAGGTTCTATGTAATAGCAGTAGAGTGGCTGGGTCTATGTAATAGCAGTATAGTGGAGGACAGCGCCACCCATTGGAAGGTTCTATGTAATAGCAGTATAGTGGAGGACAGCGCCACCTATTGGAAGGTTCTATCTAATAGCAATATAGTGGAGGACAGCGCCACCTATTGGAATGTTCTATGTAATAGCAGTATAGTGGAGGACAGCGCCACCTATTGGAGGGGTCTATGTAATAGCAGTATAGTGGAGAACAGCGCCACCTACTGGAGGGGTCTATGTAATAGCAGTATAGTGGAGGACAGCGCCACCTATTGGAATGTTCTATGTAATAGCAGTATAGTGGAGGACAGCGCCACCTATTGGAAGGTTCTATGTAATAGCAGTATAGTGGAGGACAGCGCCACCTATTGGAATGTTCTATGTAATAGCAGTATAGTGGAGAACAGCGCCACCTACTGGAGGGGTCTATGTAATAGCAGAATAGTCGAGGACAGCACCCCCTATTGGAATGTTCTATGTAATAGCAGTATAGTGGAGGACAGTGCCACCTATTGGAAGGTTCTATGTAATAGAAGTATAGTGGATGCACTTTTTATCCGTTTTTCGTGTGTTTTTCGTGCGTTTTTCATGCACTTTTTATCCGTTTTTCATGCGTTTTTCATGCGTATTTCATGAGCTTTTTATCCGTTTTTCGTGCGTTTTTCGTGCGTTTTTCATGCACTTTTTATCCGTTTTTCATGCGTTTTTCATGCGTTTTCCGTGCGTTTTTCGTGCGTTTTTCGTGCATTTTTTATCCGTTTTTCGTGCGTTTTTCATGCACTTTTATCCGTTTTTCATGCGTTTTTCATGCGCTTTTTATCCGTTTTTCGTGCGTTTTTCGTGCGTTTTTCATGCGCTTTTTATCCGTTTTTCATGCATTTTTCGTGCGTTTTTCATGCACTTTTTATCTGTTTTTCATGCGTTTTTCATGCGCTTTTTATCCGTTTTTCATGCGTTTTTCATGCGCTTTTTATCCATTTTTCGTGCGTTTTTCGTGCGTTTTTCATGCACTTTTTATCCGTTTTTCGTGTGTTTTTCGTGCGATTTTCATGCACTTTTTATCCGTTTTCTTGCGTTTTTCATGCGTTTTTCGTGCGTTTTTCATGCACTTTTTATCCGTTTTTCATGCGTTTTTCGTGCGTTTTTCATGCACTTTTTATTCGTTTTTCGTGCGTTTTTCGTGCGTTTTTCATGCACTTTTTTATCCGTTTTTCATGCGTTTTTCATGCGTTTTTCGTGTGTTTTTCGTGCGTTTTTCGTGCGTTTTTTATCAGTTTTTCATGCGTTTTTCATGCGCTTTTTATCCGTTTTTCGTGCGTTTTTCATGCGCTTTTTATCCGTTTTTCATGCGTTTTTCGTGCGTTTTTCATGCACTTTTTATCCGTTTTCATGCGTTTTTCGTGCGTTTTTCGTGCGTTTTTCATGCACTTTTTTTCCGTTTTTCATGCGTTTTTCGTGCGTTTTTTATCCGTTTTTCATGCGTTTTTCATGAGGACAGCACCACCTATTGGAATGTTCTATGTAATAGCAGTATAGTGGAGGACAGCGCCACCTATTGGAAGGTTCTATGTAATAGCAATATAGTGGAGGACCGCGCCACCTATTGGAATGTTCTATGTAATAGCAGTATAGTGGAGACAGCGCCACCTATTGGAGGGGTCTATGTAATAGCAGTATAGTGGAGAACAGCGCCACCTACTGGAGGGGTCTATGTAATAGCAGTATAGTGGAGGACAGCGCCACCTATTGGAATGTTCTATGTAATAGCAGTATAGTGGAGGACAGCGCCACCTATTGGAAGGTTCTATGTAATAAGCAGTATAGTGGAGGACATCGCCACCTATTGGAATGTTCTATGTAATAGCAGTATAGTGGAGAACAGCGCCACCTACTGGAGGGGTCTATGTAATAGCAGAATAGTCGAGGACAGCACCCCCTATTGGAATGTTCTATGTAATAGCAGTATAGTGGAGGACAGTGCCACCTATTGGAAGGTTCTATGTAATAGCAGTATAGTGGAGGACAGCGCCAACTATTGGAAGGTTCTATGTAATAGCATTAAAGTGGAGGACAGCACCATCTATTGGAATGTTCTATGTAATAGCAGTACAGTGGAGGACAGCGCCACCTATTGGAAGGTTCTATGTAATAGCAGTATAGTGGAGGACAGCGCCACCTATTGGAAGGTTCTATGTAATAGCAGTATAGTGGAGGACAGCGCCACCTATTGGAATGTTCTATGTAATAGCAGTATAGTGGAGGACAGCGCCACCTATTGGAAGGTTCTATGTAATAGCAGTAGAGTGGCTGGGTCTATGTAATAGCAGTATAGTGGAGGACAGCGCCACCTATTGGAAGGTTCTATGTAATAGCAGTATAGTGGAGGACAGTGCCACCTATTGGAAGGTTCTATGTAATAGCAGTATAGTGGAGGACAGCACCACCTATTGGAATGTTCTATGTAATAGCAGTATAGTGGAGGACAGCGCCACCTATTGGAAGGTTCTATCTAATAGCAATATAGTGGAGGACAGCGCCACCTATTGGAATGTTCTATGTGATAGCAGTATAGTGGAGGACAGCGCCACCTATTGGAGGGGTCTATGTAATAGCAGTATAGTGGAGAACAGCGCCACCTACTGGAGGGGTCTATGTAATAGCAGTATAGTGGAGGACAGCGCCACCTATTGGAATGTTCTATGTAATAGCAGTATAGTGGAGGACAGCGCCACCTATTGGAAGGTTCTATGTAATAGCAGTATAGTGGAGGACAGCGCCACCTATTGGAATGTTCTATGTAATAGCAGTATAGTGGAGAACAGCGCCACCTACTGAGGGGTCTATGTAATAGCAGAATAGTCGAGGACAGCACCCCCTATTGGAATGTTCTATGTAATAGCAGTATAGTGGAGGACAGTGCCACCTATTGGAAGGTTCTATGTAATAGAAGTATAGTGGATGCACTTTTTATCCGTTTTTCGTGCGTTTTTCATGCACTTTTTATCCGTTTTTCATGCGTTTTTCTGGCGTTTTTCATGCACTTTTTATCCGTTTTTCGTGCGTTTTTATCCGTTTTTATCCGTTTTTCATGCGTTTTTCGTGCACTTTTTATCCGTTTTTCGTGCGTTTTTCGTGCGTTTTTCGTGCGTATTTTATCCGTTTTTCATGCATTTTTCGTGCGTTTTTCATGCACTTTTTATCTGTTTTTCATGCGTTTTTCATGCGCTTTTTATCCGTTTTTCATGCGTTTTTCATGCGCTTTTTATCCATTTTTCGTGCGTTCGTTTTCGTGCGTTTTTCATGCACTTTTTATCCGTTTTTCGTGTGTTTTTCGTGCGATTTTCATGCACTTTTTATCCGTTTTTCTTGCGTTTTTCATGCGTTTTTCGTGCGTTTTTTCATGCACTTTTTATCCGTTTTTCATGCGTTTTTCGTGCGTTTTTCATGCACTTTTTTATTCGTTTTTCGTGCGTTTTTCGTGCGTTTTTCATGCACTTTTTTATCCGTTTTTCATGCGTTTTTCATGCGTTTTTTCGTGTGTTTTTCGTGCGTTTTTCGTGCGTTTTTATCAGTTTTTCATGCGTTTTTCATGCGCTTTTTATCCGTTTTTCGTGCGTTTTTCATGCGCTTTTTATCCGTTTTTCATGCGTTTTTCGTGCGTTTTTCATGCACTTTTTATCCGTTTTTCATGCGTTTTTCGTGCGTTTTTCGTGCGTTTTTCATGCACTTTTTTTCCGTTTTTCATGCGTTTTTCGTGCGTTTTTTATCCGTTTTTCATGCGTTTTTCATGAGGACAGCACCACCTATTGGAATGTTCTATGTAATAGCAGTATAGTGGAGGACAGCGCCACCTATTGGAAGGTTCTATGTAATAGCAATATAGTGGAGGACCGCGCCACCTATTGGAATGTTCTATGTAATAGCAGTATAGTGGAGACAGCGCCACCTATTGGAGGGGTCTATGTAATAGCAGTATAGTGGAGAACAGCGCCACCTACTGGAGGGGTCTATGTAATAGCAGTATAGTGGAGGACAGCGCCACCTATTGGAATGTTCTATGTAATAGCAGTATAGTGGAGGACAGCGCCACCTATTGGAAGGTTCTATGTAATAAGCAGTATAGTGGAGGACATCGCCACCTATTGGAATGTTCTATGTAATAGCAGTATAGTGGAGAACAGCGCCACCTACTGGAGGGGTCTATGTAATAGCAGAATAGTCGAGGACAGCACCCCCTATTGGAATGTTCTATGTAATAGCAGTATAGTGGAGGACAGTGCCACCTATTGGAAGGTTCTATGTAATAGCAGTATAGTGGAGGACAGCGCCAACTATTGGAAGGTTCTATGTAATAGCATTAAAGTGGAGGACAGCACCATCTATTGGAATGTTCTATGTAATAGCAGTACAGTGGAGGACAGCGCCACCTATTGGAAGGTTCTATGTAATAGCAGTATAGTGGAGGACAGCGCCACCTATTGGAAGGTTCTATGTAATAGCAGTATAGTGGAGGACAGCGCCACCTATTGGAATGTTCTATGTAATAGCAGTATAGTGGAGGACAGCGCCACCTATTGGAAGGTTCTATGTAATAGCAGTAGAGTGGCTGGGTCTATGTAATAGCAGTATAGTGGAGGACAGCGCCACCTATTGGAAGGTTCTATGTAATAGCAGTATAGTGGAGGACAGTGCCACCTATTGGAAGGTTCTATGTAATAGCAGTATAGTGGAGGACAGCACCACCTATTGGAATGTTCTATGTAATAGCAGTATAGTGGAGGACAGCGCCACCTATTGGAAGGTTCTATCTAATAGCAATATAGTGGAGGACAGCGCCACCTATTGGAATGTTCTATGTGATAGCAGTATAGTGGAGGACAGCGCCACCTATTGGAGGGGTCTATGTAATAGCAGTATAGTGGAGAACAGCGCCACCTACTGGAGGGGTCTATGTAATAGCAGTATAGTGGAGGACAGCGCCACCTATTGGAATGTTCTATGTAATAGCAGTATAGTGGAGGACAGCGCCACCTATTGGAAGGTTCTATGTAATAGCAGTATAGTGGAGGACAGCGCCACCTATTGGAATGTTCTATGTAATAGCAGTATAGTGGAGAACAGCGCCACCTACTGGAGGGGTCTATGTAATAGCAGAATAGTCGAGGACAGCACCCCCTATTGGAATGTTCTATGTAATAGCAGTATAGTGGAGGACAGTGCCACCTATTGGAAGGTTCTATGTAATAGAAGTATAGTGGATGCACTTTTATCCGTTTTTCGTGCGTTTTTCATGCACTTTTTATCCGTTTTTCATGCGTTTTTCTGGCGTTTTTCATGCACTTTTTATCCGTTTTTCGTGCGTTTTTATCCGTTTTTATCCGTTTTTCATGCGTTTTTCGTGCACTTTTTATCCGTTTTTCGTGCGTTTTTCGTGCGTTTTTTCGTGCGTATTTTATCCGTTTTTCATGCGTTTTTCGTGTGTTTTTCGTGCACTTTTTATCCGTTTTTCGTGCGTTTTTCGTGTGTTTTTCATGCACTTTTTATCCGTTTTTCATGCATTTTTCGGGCGTTTTTTCATGCACTTTTTATCCGTTTTTCGTGCGTTTTTCGTGCGTTTTTATCCGTTTTTATCCGTTTTTCATGCGTTTTTCGTGCACTTTTTATCCGTTTTTCGTGCGTTTTTCGTGCGTATTTTATCCATTTTTCATGCGTTCTTCGTGTGTTTTTCATGCACTTTTTTATCCGTTTTTCGTGCGTTTTTCGTGCGTTTTTCGTGCGTTTTTCGTGTGTTTTTCATGCACTTTTTATCCGTTTTTCATGCGTTTTTCGTGCGTTTTTCATGCACTTTTTATCAGTTTTTCGTGCGTTTTTCGTGCGTTTTTCATGCACTTTTTATCCGTTTTTCATGCGTTTTTCATGCGTTTTTCGTGTGTTTTTTATCCGTTTTTCATGCGTTTTTCATGCGCTTTTTATCCATTTTTCGTGCGTTTTTCGTGCGTTTTTCATGCGCTTTTTATCCGTTTTTCATGCGTTTTTCGTGCGTTTTTCATGCACTTTTTATCCGTTTTTCATGCGTTTTTCATGCGTTTTTCGTGCGTTTTTCGTGCGTTTTCATGCACTTTTTATCCGTTTTTCATGCGTTTTTCATGCGTTTTTCGTGCGTTTTTCGTGCGTTTTTTATATGTTTTTCATGCGTTTTTCATGAGGACAGCACCACCTATTGGAATGTTCTATGTAATAGCAGTATAGTGGAGGACAGCGCCACCTATTGGAAGGTTCTATGTAATAGCAATATAGTGGAGGACCGCGCCACCTATTGGAATGTTCTATGTAATAGCAGTATAGTGGAGGACAGCGCCACCTATTGGAGGGGTCTATGTAATAGCAGTATAGTGGAGAACAGCGCCACCTACTGGAGGGGTCTATGTAATAGCAGTATAGTGGAGGACAGCGCCACCTATTGGAATGTTCTATGTAATAGCAGTATAGTGGAGGACAGCGCCACCTATTGGAAGGTTCTATGTAATAGCAGTATAGTGGAGGACATCGCCACCTATTGGAAGGTTCTATGTAATAGCAATATAGTGGAGGACAGCGCCACCTATTGGAATGTTCTATGTAATAGCAGTATAGTGGAGGACAGCGCCACCTATTGGATGGGTTTATGTAATAGCAGTATAGTGGAGGACAGCGCCACCTATTGGAAGGTTCTATGTAATAGCAGTATAGTGGAGGACAGCGCCACCTATTGGAAGGTTCTATGTAATAGCAGTATAGTGGAGGACAGCACCACCTATTGGAATGTTCTATGTAATAGCAGTATAGTGGAGGACAGCGCCACCTATTGGAAGGTTCTATGTAATAGCAGTATAGTGGAGGACAGCGCCACCTATTGGAAGGTTCTATGTAATAGCAGTATAGTGGAGAACAGCGCCACCTACTGGAGGGGTCTATGTAATAGCAGAATAGTCGAGGACAGCACCCCCTATTGGAATGTTCTATGTAATAGCAGTATAGTGGAGGACAGCGCCACCTATTGGAATGTTCTATGTAATAGCAGTATAGTGGAGAACAGCGCCACCTACTGGAGGGGTCTATGTAATAGCAGTATAGTGGAGGACAGCGCCACCTATTGGAAGGTTCTATCTAATAGCAATATAGTGGAGGACAGCGCCACCTATTGGAATGTTCTATGTAATAGCAGTATAGTGGAGGACAGCGCCACCTATTGGAGGGGTCTATGTAATAGCAGTATAGTGGAGAACAGCGCCACCTACTGGAGGGGTCTATGTAATAGCAGTATAGTGGAGGACAGCGCCACCTATTGGAATGTTCTATGTAATAGCAGTATAGTGGAGGACAGCGCCACCTATTGGAAGGTTCTATGTAATAGCAGTATAGTGGAGGACAGCGCCACCTATTGGAATGTTCTATGTAATAGCAGTATAGTGGAGAACAGCGCCACCTACTGGAGGGGTCTATGTAATAGCAGAATAGTCGAGGACAGCACCCCCTATTGGAATGTTCTATGTAATAGCAGTATAGTGGAGGACAGTGCCACCTATTGGAAGGTTCTATGTAATAGAAGTATAGTGGATGCACTTTTTATCCGTTTTTCGTGTGTTTTTCGTGCGTTTTTCATGCACTTTTTATCCGTTTTTCATGCGTTTTTCATGCGTATTTCATGAGCTTTTTATCCGTTTTTCGTGCGTTTTTCGTGCGTTTTTCATGCACTTTTTATCCGTTTTTCATGCGTTTTTCATGCGTTTTCCGTGCGTTTTTCGTGCGTTTTTCATCCGTTTTTCATGCGTTTTTCGTGCGTTTTTCGTGCACTTTTTATCTGTTTTTCATGCGTTTTTCATGCGCTTTTTATCCGTTTTTCATGCGTTTTTCATGCGCTTTTTATCCATTTTTCGTGCGTTTTTCGTGCGTTTTTCATGCGCTTTTTATCAGTTTTTCATGCGTTTTTCGTGCGTTTTTCATGCACTTTTTATCCGTTTTTCATGCGTTTTTCATGCGTTTTTCGTGCGTTTTTCGTGCGTTTTTCGTGCGTTTTTCATGCACTTTTTAGTCCGTTTTTCATGCGTTTTTCGTGCGTTTTTCGTGCGTTTTTCGTGCGTTTTTCATGAGGACAGCACCACCTATTGGAATGTTCTATGTAATAGCAGTATAGTGGAGGACAGCGCCACCTATTGGAAGGTTCTATGTAATAGCAATATAGTGGAGGACCGCGCCACCTATTGGAATGTTCTATGTAATAGCAGTATAGTGGAGGACAGCGCCACCTATTGGAGGGGTCTATGTAATAGCAGTATAGTGGAGAACAGCGCCACCTACTGGAGGGGTCTATGTAATAGCAGTATAGTGGAGGACAGCGCCACCTATTGGAATGTTCTATGTAATAGCAGTATAGTGGAGGACAGCGCCACCTATTGGAAGGTTCTATGTAATAGCAGTATAGTGGAGGACAGCGCCACCTATTGGAAT